>NC_091475.1:192653371-192743371 GCF_036971445.1 Narcine bancroftii
CACCTCTCTCTCCCTCTCACCCCACCTCTCTCTCTCCCTCTCTCTCTCTCCCTCTTCTCTTCCCCCCACCTCTCTCTCCCCTCTCCCTCCTCCCTCCCCCTCTCTCCTTCCCTCTCTCCCTCTCCCTCTCTCCAACCCAGGGGAAGGCTCACACGAACCTGGGCAATTTCCATTTGGATTAATTTGCTGGCGTGATTGCAGAGAGCATCTACTTTCACATTTTGAATTCATAGGTAGCACGAGGTTTGTTTTCTGCTGCTTGTTGCAATGATGGCAAATTCAAATAAAGGGGGCGGGGGGGCACCTCATACCCAAGAGACGGTCTCAGACGGAGAAGGGTTCCTCGCCTGCCTACTCTACATTCAGATTCCCAACCCACCAACTGGGCATATTGCCCGTTGCAGTCATCTGTTTTGGGAAGGTTTTCAGAGGCAAACTGTAGGTTTCGAGGTGTCACAGAAGTAAAATACGATGATGGAAGTGAAACTCAGCAGGTCAAACAGTGCACTTTTCTCATCCGATGATAACATCAATTTCTTCTCTGCATTGAGCTATTCGTATCTGAATAAATTGTCAACATTGACAAGAAAAACTTATTTGTGAGAGGTGAATGGGTAGGATTACGAGAAGCAGAAAAAAGTATTTAAAGAAAAAAAAACCCCACAATGCCTTTCAATGATCTGGGGGTAGACAGGAGCATTAGAGCCAGCACCACCAGGCTGAGGGACAGCTTCTTCCCAATGCTGAACGACCAAAGGAACTGCTCACACTAACCACAGGAGGCATCCATATTCATAAAACAATATTTATTTGTACAGATGAAATCCTTGTCCTCCATATGTCGTGTTATGTCTGGATGTGTCTTTCTGTGTTTTGTACCGAGGACCTGAGAACACTGTTTCGTTATACTTTTGTACTTGTACAATCCGATGACAATAATCTTGACTGACTTGTTTTCAAGCTGTTGTTTTTGAGTTCTATAAACTGCACAGTTCAGTATCATATAATAGACAAATCTACAAACCCGTTACTTGTATTTCAATGAGCATTTTGAATTATTTGTGAAGAAACTTTATTCAAGATTCAATTTATTGTCATGTCATTAAAAAGTGTCACATTACACGAAATTGCCTTTTGTGTGCTGTAAAGCAGAGAGATTCGCCATCAGCAGAAATTGGCCTAAGTGTCTCTTACAGTCAGAGAAAGAGAAGCAAAAGAGAGGACCCCCGCACCCCCAGCGGTCACAGAGCGTCCATGGATTTGCCTCCAGCGCTCCCACGATATCCACAGCCACACCACACAGAATCCAGTCCAAACCATCAGCAACCCAAGCTCCAGATCCGAACCTCCGATTAGGAACCCTTCAGTGCTCTCGGCACCCTCTTGCATCCCTATTCTGTTTCCTGGTACCCATTCAGCCAGTTTTGAGCCAGTCTCCAGCAGTCTGCAGCCCGGTGTAAGTCCCAATGTGTTCCTCAGGCTCAGAGCCCCTCACTTGTCTGCCACCACGGTCACCATCCCATGGGTCATCTCCTCTGTTTCTCCTTCTCAGAAGGGAGGGGGATGGTCTCCCCATTTTGGGGTGCCCTGCACCAGTCCTCTGCCTCCCCAGAATCTGCAACCCCTCGTGACTGCTGCCAATCATAGGCGCTGTCATTTTGGGTGCAGACCCCTTGGTCATGAAATTTTAAATAAAACTACCGTCAGCTCCTTTAACAGACCGTTCAAAGCCTGTCCAGGTTAATGTATTTAGACCAACACATTCGTGGATACAATCCTGAGGAAATAAAGCATCAGTAACCTGTGGTTCCCAGCACTGTTGATCATGTGCTTATTAGCAGTAACAATGGGCATGGTGGGATTTGAATTCAATCACCAAGTGAATATTGATATACAGTATTACCATCTGATATGTTTTAATTCCTGAATTGAGTACATATTTTCGATAAGATTTAAAAAAATTATTAGCACATTTTTCTTCAATGATTGTGGGGTTTTTTTTGGTCTAGGACAGCTATTTTGCATGCTTAAAAATAACACAAATTCCTTGGCAAAGCCACCAATAATGTGCAGTACAAACACAAGACTTTGCTTCCAAATCGAAATAAGTAAAAGTATTACTACATCCCTCCATGTGGATGCCATTTTATCTTATTTATAAATTGCTGCAACCGTGTCTGCCTGTCCCGCATCGGACTTGTCAGCCACAAACGAGCCTGCAGCTGATGTGGACATTTACCCCCTCCATAAATCTTCGTCCGCGAAGCCAAGCCAAAGAAAGGAAAAAGAAATCATTGATTCTCAGAGGCAAACAAGATAATCCATTATTATATCAAAGTCAGACTACAGTGATTTTCATGTATTTGTCATCGTGAAGAGGAAAAGATGCTTCACAATATGTGGATTTAAAAAAATACAGTAGGCAGATAGATTTGATATGGAGTAAAAGGAATAAGTTATATGTGAGGGCATTCCAGTTATATTGTTTTGATTACTACAAAAGATCATTGGTTGGTAGCTGAGTCAGTAATTAATCCATGGCTATCAAATTCTTATCCAGATGATTGAGGTAATATGGTGGTGGTGAACAACTCAGAAAAATAACGTGTATGGTAATGTTCTTTAACAGTTGCTCACTGGAGTTCAATGTCGATTACAAAAAGGCACTTGCAGAGCTGCACCATGTGATCAGTAATCAAGATTGATGATGACGAACTAGGATTGTCTCAAAAAAAAACCTTGCCCAATTATTATCGGTATATATGCTATACCAGAGGTCCCATCACACTTGATCACTACTACACTAAGATAAAGAAGGCTTATCGTTCCTTCCTGAGACTGCATTTTGGCAAGTCGGATCCCTGGCAGTGCATCTTTCTGACTTCATAGTCAGAGAGCCTAAAAAGAGAGGTTCCAGAGATCAGGACAGCTAGAAAGTGGTTGGAGGAGAGTTAAGAACAGTTACAGGACTGCCTCGAGTCAGTGGATTGGGCGGTGTTCAAGAACCAGCTGAGGATCTGAATGATTACGTCAGGGCTTTAACAGATTTTATAAAAACATTTGTGGACAAATGTGTCCCCACCAAATTGTTCAAGGTTTTCCCCAACTAGAAGCTCTGGATGAACAATGGACTCTGGAACCTGCTGAGAGCCAGATCACAAGCATTTATGTAGGGAGATCCAGAACACTGCACAAGGAGCAGGTACAACCTTTGAAAAGCCATCTCCTGGATGAAATTGAGATTCCAGATGTGTAGAGTGCGTCGAAAGAACCAAAGACTTGTTGATCCAAACCAAGGCTTTTATTAACTAAAAGACTGGAGCATATCACAAGTAGGTTGACCAGTCCAGAATGACCTGGTCTGGCTAGGCGCAATCCTTTAAGACCTGCCAGTAGGTCACAGTCATCCTACACTACAATCTGTACATATACACATTGGTGATAGAATCTGTACTATCACATTCACCCCTTCTTTGAGAACTGACCCTGGGGTGGATGGAGGTTAGGGGGTGTACCGGTCAGGGGGCCTGACCATCGGCGTGACTGCTGTGGTGCTGGGATTGAGGTCGCCCGAGTTGTGTCGCCGGCAGGCTCGTGGGGTGCGGCCACTGCTTCACTCAATTCCCAACGGCATTGTCAACAGTCTGGCCTGAGCTGGTGGGGTGGTGTTGGTCCCTCTGTTCAAGCACATGACCTGGGGAGAAGGAATAGGGGGAGGATGAGTTAAAGGCACTGCTGCGCCTGATCCGGCTTGGGCTAGGTCCCTTACCGAGACTGTGTCCTCCTGTCCGTCCGGGTACTCTACATAGGCATAATGCGGGTTCGCATGGAGCAGAGTCACTCGGTCAACCAAGGGGTTGATCTTTGAGTACCGGATGTAGTGTCGTAAGAGGACCGGACCAGGAACCGTGAGCCACGTCGGTATGGTCATACCCGATTCGGATTTCCTCGGGAAAGAGAACATCCTTTCATGGGGAGTGGCATTGGTCGCGGTGGATAGGAGGGAGTGGATGGAGTGTAGGACACTAGTGAGCATGTCCTGCCAGCGAGAGGTGGGGAGACCTTTGGACCGGAGGGCAAGCGTAACCACTTTCCAGATGGTGGCATTCTCTCTTTCGACTTGCCCATTACCGGGTGGGTTATAGCTGGTCGTCCTGCTTTAAGCAATACCACGCTCCAGAAGGTACTGCCGCAGCTCTGGGCTCATAAATGAGGACCCCCTGACACTGTGGATGTAACTGGGGTACCCGAAGATGGAGAAGATGCTGTGCAGGGCCTCTTATGACTGAGGAGGCAGTCATGTCCGAGCAGGGGACAGCAAATGGGAAGCGGGAATACTCGTTGATGGCTGTAAGGATGTAGGTGTTACGGTTGGTCGATGGTAGGGGCCCCTTGAAGTCTATGCTGAGAAGCTCAAAGGGACGGGTGGCTTTGACGACGTGGGTGTTCTCCGGATGGAAGTGGGGCTTGCACTCAGTGCACACCAGGCAGGTTCGGGTCATGGAGTGAATCTCCTCGACGGTGTAGGGCAGGTTGCAAGCTTTGACAAAGTGCGTGAACCTAGTGACCCCTGGATGACAGAGCTCCACGTGGAGTGTCTGCAGCCTGTCCAGTTGTATGTTGGTGCAAGTCCCCCTGGAGAGCGCATCTGGCGGGTCGTTGAGTTTACCAGGCCAATACAGTATGTCATAATTAAAGGTGGAGAGCTCGATTCACCACCTGGCGATTTTGTCATTCTTGATCTTACCTTGCTGGTTATTGCTAAACATGAAGGAGACTGCGTGTTGGTCAGTCAGCAGTGTAAAGCGCCTGTCAGTGAGGTAGTGTCTCCAACGACTTACTGCTTCGACTATGGCCTGGACCTCCTTCTCGACAGAGGAGTGTTGGCTCTCAGGACCCTGGAGGGTTCTGGAGAAGAAGGCTACCGGCCGGCCGGACTGATTCAAAGTGGCTCCCAGTGCAAAGTCGGACGCATCGATCTCGACTTGGAATGGAATGGCATCATCTATGGCGTGCAGCGTTGCAGCAGCGATGTCCGATTTGATGCGGTCGAAGGCCGCTCTGGCTTCAGTTGACAGGGGGAAAGAGGTGGTCTTGATAAGTGGCTGTGCCTTGTCGGCATAGTGTGAAACCCATAGTAAGAGAAAAAGCCCAGACAGTGTTCGAGTGCCTTCTGGGTGTGTGGGTGGGGGGGGGGGGGGGGGGGCCAAGTCCATGAGGGGATGCATGCAATCAGGGTCCGGCATGACCACCCCGTTCTCCACCACACAACCTAGAATTGCGAGCCGAGTGGTCCGGAAGTCACACTGTTGAAATTGTAGGTCAAGTTCAGCCAAATTGCAGTCTGAAAAAATTTCTCAAGGTTGGCATCATGATCCTTCGTGTCACGGCTGCAGATAGTGACATTTTCCAGATACGGGAAAGTAGCAGTCAGTCCATTTCCTGGTGAAAGACCCCAAAGGGTACCCTGAGAAATTGATACAGCCGCCTATTCGCTTTGCAGGCCGTGAAAGGTCGGTCTTTTCGGCGGATCGGGAGCTGATGATAGGCCAAACGTAAGTCAGTGGTGGAAAATACACGGTATTGGACGATCTGATTCATCACATCCATGATTCGTGGAAAGGGGTACGCATCCAGAAGCATGAAGTGGTTGATTATCTGGCTGTAGTCAACAACCATCTGCGGCTTCTCCCTGTTTTTAACAACTACCACCTGGGCTCTCCATGGACTCGAGCTAGGTTCGATAATGCCCTCGTCCAGCAGTCTGCACACCTCGCTTGTGATAAATTTCCTCTGTTCATATCTATATTGCCGACTTTTGGTGGCCACAGGCTTCCAGCCAGGGGTGAGGTTTGCAAAAAGCGCTGGTGGAGCATCTCGGAGGGAGAGACTACAGGTGAGGCCCCGGGGTGTGAGGGCGGGAAGCTTGGGCTGTCACTGGCAGCTGGCTTCTGGGGTGGATTATTTCATGAGGTAAGGTGGGTTGTACCTTGCGAGCTCGGCGTCTGTCCCGTGACATCAGGTGCTGCCGCGCATCATTCCTCGGGAAAGAGAACATCCTTTCATGGGGGGTGGCATTGGTTGCAGTGCATAGGAGGGAGCGAATGGAGTGTAGGGCACTAGTGAGTATGTCCTGCCAGCGAGAGGTGGGGAGACCTTTGGACTGGAGGGCAAGCATAACCGCTTTCCAGATGGTGGCATTCTCTCTTTCGACTTGCCCATTACCGCGTGGGTTATAGCTGGTGGTCCTGCTTGAAGCAATACCACACTCCAAAAGGTACTGCCGCAGCTAACATGATAGTACAGATTCTATCACCATTGTGTATATGTACAGATTGTAGTGTAGAATGACTGTGATTGCCTGAGAGCGTAGGTTTGGATCAACAAGTCTTTGGTTCTTTCGATGCGCTCGACAATTTTATTAACTAAAAGATTGGAGCATATCACAAGTAGGTTGACCAGTCCAGAATGACCTGGTCTGGCTAGGAGCAATCCTTTAAGACCTGCCAGTAGGTGTGGCTACACTCTCAGCCAATCACAGTCATTCTACACTACAATCTGTACATATGCACATTGGTGATAGAATCTGTACTATCACAAGATGCGAATGGGAAAAAATGAAGCACACCTTACAGTTGTGGCAGGGCCTAAATGATATAACCTGTTCCAAAACCAAATCTGGTGCCATAATAGAACCAAAGCCTCACTCCCAGATGAACTCAATACCTTCTATGACCACCAGAACAAGGAAGAGCCATTGCACACCCTTGTCTTCTGATGATCCCCTACTATCAGTATCCAAGGATGATGTGTGGGCTCCCTTCAGGAGAGGGAATCCAAGGAAAGCATCCAGTCTGGAGAGTACCCAGCGGAGTACTGAAAACCTGCGCCAATGTTTTCATGGATATCTCACTGTGTCAGGGCATGGTGCCCACCTATTTCAAACATGCCTTAATCATACCTGTGCGCAAAGAACTGGCCTAAATAACTACCAACCAGTGGCAGTCACATCCACAGTGATGAAGTGTTTTTAGAGGTTGGTGTTGAAGCATATCAGCTCCAGTCTGGGCAGTGACGTGAATCCATTCCAATTTGCCTATTGCACAGATGCCATCTCACTGGATCTACACAAAACCCTGAAACACTTGAATAGCAAAGATGCTCTTTATGGACCAGTTTGGTATTCATCATTATATACCTTCAAAACTGATCAGCAAACTCCAAGACCTGGGCCTCAATACCACAATGTGTAATTGAATCCTGGATTTCCTCACATCTAGATCACAATCAGTGAAGATTGGTAAGAACATCTCCTCCATAATGTCAGTACTAGAGCACCACAGGACTGCATTCCTATCTCCCTGCTCAACTCATTATACACCTGTGACTGTGGGTGAGTACAACAGCACCACATACAAATTCACTGATGAAACCATGATAGTGGGTTGTATAAAAAGGAGTGATGAGCCAGTACACAGGAGGGAGATTGAAAATGGCTGAATGGTGCACCAACAACAAACTCTCACTCAATGCTATCAAAACCAAGGAGCTGATTGTAGACTTTTGGAAGGGAAAACCAGGGTGTACAATCTAGTGATCATTGGGAGATCAAAGTCATTATCTCAGAGGACTGTTCCTCGACCCATCATATTGATGCCATCATGAAGAAAGCATGTCAGTGTCTTCCTCAGCAGTTTGCACAGGTTTAGTATGACATTGGAAATCTTGCAAACATCTGCATAAGTGGTGGAAAGTGGCCTGGTATGGAGGTACCAATACTTCTGAGTGAAAATACTTCTGCTCAAGGTAGTGGATTCAGTCTGGTCCACTACTCTCCCCATCATTGACAATTTTGCATGGAATGTTGATGTCAGAGAGCAAGAGCAATCATCAGGGATCCACATCACCCAGGACATGCTCTGTTCTCACCACTCCCATCAGGAAAGAGGTATAGATGCCACAAGACCCAAACCAGTAGGTTCAGGAACAGTTGCTACCCCTCACCATCAGACTCCTAAACAACACTCAATCACAGACTCATTTGAGGCCTCTTATTTTTCATTTTATTTATTAATGAAAACTTTTTTTTGTCTGTATTTGCATTTCTCTCATTTGCGTACCTTTTTTTTCTTGAGTACATTCTACACTTCCGATGAGTAGAAATTCTGCCCAGACCACAGCAAAATAGAATCTCAGGGTTGTATGTGATGCCCTGTATGTACAATAAATTTGAACTTGATGCTTGGGGCTATCACTTTCTCCATCAATGCTCTAAGGCAGCCATTCTCAACCTTTTTTTTCAGTTCTGGCCCCTCTAAGACTCTGCTCAAAATATATGGACTGCCTTCTCTGCAAAAGCAGTCAGGTTTGGGTTTCTTCTATACTTGTACCCTATTGACTACATAAAAATATTTGTTACGCAAGGTGAAAATAAAAACGTGGCTTTTATTTAAATGTCCTGTGGCCCTCAGGAAGGGGGGGCCTGTTTAGAATGGCTGGTCTAAGGTGCCAATTTCCTGCACCCCCCTCATCTGCCTCTTCTCTCTTCTACAGTGCACCTGTAATCCTATATCTCTTTCACTTAATGCTGTTCATCAAACAAAATAATTCATGACATGGCCTGACGTCAAGCACTTCAGGATATTTTACAAGATCACAGGAACAACAGAAATAGTGATTGTCGAAGTTGACTCTGTTAATCAGTTTTAATACAAAATTTAATTGAAGTTAAAAAAAAAGCATTTACACATTTTACACGTTGAGTTTTATTATGAAGGTCACAGGTGGAAAAAGATTCAGCTCTGTATAAGGAACTGGGGGGGGGGAAGCATAAACAATAGAACTCGTATCAGTTTTAACAGCACTGAGTAAAATGCAGGATCACTGGGCTGGATGAAGTAACAGGAAAGGAATGAAGGAGGAATCCACCATTCACTGCTATTTTTATAACTTGTTGAAAAAACATTTGCAGATTTTTAATTTTCCGCTGAGATGGTGACGCATATAGGATTTTCCAATTCTGCATTAAATGTTGTCTTTCCATTGCATTTAAGCCACTCTCAATCCATTCAAGGGTAATACATGTATGGTCTTCCTCTTTGGTGCCAATAGGTGTGCTCTCCCCATTAACAGTATAATAGAACTTGGAATTCAGGAGTCTCAATAAGGCACATGATGTGGAAAATAATTGAACACTAACAATTTTCACAGTAAAAGAACTGATATTATGTAAATAGGAGTCATGAATGATGTTAAGAATTGTATTCATCCTCACTTCTGTAGTCTTCCCCTTGACCTTCTGTACAGCCTCCAGCAGAGGTTTTATCTGAAAAAAATCAGCCTCTCTTTTCAGAAGATCCAGCTCTTGGAATTCATCTGGAAGATCCAGGTGCGATGTACGAAGGAAATTCAATATGTAACGGAATATTTTTCCATCTCTGTCAATTAAGTAGTTTCCTTGTAAATCTTTTTTAATGGGCAACGTTCCACCGAACATTGAACCAAGCATGGAATCTGGATAGCGAGTTAAGGTAGCCAGGGAAGTGGTGTACAATCTTCCCCCAACATTCAGCATAATTGGTTCAGACATGGTGAAGTTCTTAACTTACTCCCTGTAAGAAAAAGTAAAATATGGAATCCACAAAGCAACTAGATTTAAAATAGAACTGAAACAAGACTGTAGAAGAGGGAATTCCGAGCAAAAAAACAAAATGTTCAAGGAACTCAATGGTTCAAGAAGGATATGTGGGGGAAAGGAATTATTGACATTTTGAGTCAAGGCTCTACATCAGGACAGTGAAGGTAGCCAGAAAAAAACGTGCAGAGGCTGAGGTGGGTGAGACAAAAGCCAGGAGGTGACAGGTGGATTAAGGAGTGCAGGTTAACAGACAGAGCTTGGTGGGGTCAGGGTATTTCAGAGCTACCATTCTTAGCTCTGCCCCATCACTACCCTCCCACCTGATTCCACCTATAACCTCATACGTGTTAGCCTCTGCTCCTCCATCTTACTTCCATCTCTACACACCCCCCCCCCCCCCCCATCTCACCCTTTTTATTCAGACATCTATTTTTAAAAAAATTCCAGTTGAAGAGATTAGGTCCGAAATGGTGGTTATCGTTTGCTTCCTATGGATGCTATGTGACCTGCTAAGTGTCTCCAACACATTTGTGTATGCATTTGACCCCAGCATCTGCAGATTTTTTTTACTTAACTCTAATTAAATTGCTTTGTATTTAAATATTTCTTTGAAATTCAATTAATCTAAAAACATAATCATGAAACGCATGGTTAGCCTAGCAGTTAGCGCAATGCTGTTACAGCACCAACGATCGGCACAGGGGTTCAAATTCTGGGCTGTCTCTAAGGAGTTGGTACGTTTTCCCCGTGTCCGTGTGGGTTTTCCCTGCGGTTCCGGTTTCCTCCCACTGTTCAAAATGTACCAGGGGTTGTAGGTCAATTGGGCTACACAAGCTCATGATCCGAAAGGGCCGGTGACCATGCTGTATGTCTAAATTTTTTTAAAATACTGATTTCAGCGTTTGAAATAATGGACAAGGATTTTATTCAAAGGTCATAAACATTAAAAATGTTTTCTTTGCTCAAAAAATATCATGCATATGTCTTCCATTTCTTCCAGCATAGATTGTTGACATTTAAAACATTTTTCCTGGCTGGATGGTTACAGGACGGGTTCACAGTCTTTCCTTAACAAATAGCTGAGGAATGTGTAAGCTCAGGTAGCCGTAGCCTCAAGCTGACTGGGATAAAGTGAGGCTCTTGACACCATTTGGGAGATGGGGCCATTGTCACCTTGTTGGGTGATAAGGGGAAGCGCCCAGCTAATTGCTTACTGCTTGGGGCACGATGTAATGCTTCCTTTGATCTTGGGTCTATAAATTTGTGTGTCTCTTTAGGTGCTTTCAGGTGGCCAGAATACTCCAATGTAAAGCCGCCTAAAATACCCAAATGCGGCTAACCTTGACCCGAGGAGTACTTACCCAACCTTCCTTGGGTAGGTGTATTCTCTGCTTCTGAGGGCTCCCCCTAGGCACCTGAAAGCGGGCGGGACTACGACCACAGTTGACAGGAGCCGGCGTATGCTCCTCGGCGCCTCTCCCCGCTGCGGTCCTTTCAGGTGCCAGAACTGTGCCTTCAGCGCTGCCACCTGAATGTCGCTTCGCACGCAGCCGGTTCCGGAGCTGCATTCTGACCTGAAAGCGGCTTTTTACTCAGGAGAGACTCGGAGCTCTGCTTTTAAGAGACAGACTTTCTCTGTGGTATCACATTTTAAAATAAAGGCTTTCTGTAAAAGCAGCATTCCTCTGTGTCTGAGATTTTTTTTCAACACATTTGGCTTGTTTTCCAACTATACTTATTACTGTTCTGCCAAAGTTCAGCAGGACTGTTCACATAACTGCACTCTTTATTGCTAAGTTGTGGTTCTTATTTCTCCCGTGGTGAGGCCAAACACTAGCGCTCTCACTGCCACTGTGCTCACATGTTTATATCCTGGTCACTTCTCTCCACCCCAATCTGGGTCAATCCCTTGTCCAGCTTCAAACACATCTCCTGACCATTGCCTTGGGGCCCTACGGGCTCAGGTCTGTAGATGCCTTGGTTACCGAGCTCAACTACACAGAAGTGCTGGAGAAATTCAGCAGGTCATGAAGCACCCATAGGAAGTAAAAGGCAATCTGATAAACAGGTCGACACCTGAACAAAAAGGGGAGAGGGGAGAGGAAAAGGGAGGGTGAATGAAGGGGAGAGGAGGGGAGGAGTACAGGCCAACTGGCAAGATATCATAGATGGATACAGGTGGGAGGGTAGAAGAAAAAGAAGCTAAGAGGTAGATAGGGAAGAAGGCTAAGAAGGGTAGCTCTGATTGGAGAAGGAAAAAGGGTGGGGAGTTGGAGGAAGGGAGTCGTCACTGGAGTATGGAAAGAAAAAGATCAGGAGAGGGAGTTAATGGAAATTGGAGGTTGATATTGATGGTGATCCTCCAATTTGCAGGTGGCCTCGGATCATGAGGCCATGGCCATACGTGTGTTTGGAATTAAAATGGTTGGCCACTGGGAGGTGCTTGCAGCAGCAGAAGGCCTACCTAGCATGCGCGCATCGCACGCACGCACGCACGCACGCACGCACACCCACCCACCCACCCACCCACCCACACTTGTTCCCGCAATGATCTTTACAACATTTTTGGACGCTTACCACACTTAAGTACAAATTTTCACAATATTTTGTAGTTAACAGATTCAAAAGAGAAAAGCAAAAACATGGTCATACCCAGAATGCTGAGTTTTATACACCTGTTTGAACATTTTCTCTCTCATGTTACTATTTCAAATATATTTGTTCTCCCACAAGCCACTCTTTGGAACACAATCGTTTCAGTCATTAAATCCAATTGGTTTGATGGAAAATTCAAAGATATCTAACAAAGGAGTTCCCAAACTTACCTTCAATTCAAAAGATCATAAGGACGCTTCTGAGTAAGGAGGTTTTGTTAATCCCATAATGCACGTCAGTTAATTCATTTCAATGCAACTTGATGTACAGGTAATGCAACTCCTCTGGAAGGTATTTAGGTAAATTGCTCTGCAAATAGTTACCAACCTCTTGCCCAAATAAAAGGTTGTACCATAATAGCACATCACAAGCTGAACCAATCAGTCCAAAACCAGTTCAGCTTCAGAGGAATAAAAACTGAACATGGCAGAACTACTGAGCGATACAGACAACAACTGTGGAGAGAGAAATAGAACTAATGTTTCAGGTTGAAATCTTTCATCAGAACCAGGAAAAGCAAGAAAACCAACATTTTGAGAGATAGGGTAGAGAAAAAAAGAGAATGAATAACACAAGCAATGGTGGTGTCAGTTGAGAGAGTGTAGTAAAGGCTTGTGAACTTCATTCCCTCCTCTGAGGGAGATGCAAACAGGAGATCAATTACAACAAAGGGGAGAAAATAAAAAAAACGCTTGATTCAAGAGAACAGACAACACTGTAGATGTTGGAAATGTGAAATCAAAGATGCTAGAAATACCCAGCAGATCAGGCAGGATCTGTGGAGAGAGAAAAATAAAGTTAATATTACAAGGTGATGACCTTTGAACTGAATGAGCCAATTCTGGTCCAAACTGGAAAGGCTGCTTCTGGGAGATGGTTGGTTCCCTCTTCCGCCTTCGCCAACTCCCCTTTCCACACAGCTTTTCCGTGCAAGCTTTGTTGATTTAACACTTGCCTCTTTTCCCTCCATCTGAGAATTTCAACCATCTCTTCAGGTGGACCTGCAAGTCATTAATTGGATTTATAACCTAGCGCCTTGCATTAGTGCATTCTGCAGTGCCAGGTGGTCACCCTCCCCCCCCCCCCCCCCCACCCCCACCCCCACAATGTATATTGGGTGATCCCTCTGCAGAACGATTCTGCCCTGTAAGCAAGGGGGACTCTGGGCTTCCAGCTGTATGCTCCTTTCATTCTGCATCCTGCCCCAATCTTACCGTTGCTCACTTCATACCCAGTTCCAGAAAAGCCCAATCTAAGCACAAGGAACAGCACTCATTTTCTCACTAGGCATGTTATAGTCTTTAGGATTCAACCCTGAATTCAACAGTTAGATAACCCAGCTTTTCCCAATCTAATGAAAGTTCACCAGTCTTTTACCCTGCCTGATTTTCTGAGCATTTCCAATATTATTTCACTTAAAATTTCCATTAATTGCAGTGTTCAGTATCTTACGATCCCAGAACATTTTTCTCTTATTCTCATTCATCTATTTAAATCTACTTCGCACACATCAGCTGCAATTAATAACCCTCACACCCTTCTGTGAACCAACACCAACATTTATGCTATTCAGTCTCTCTTGGTCTCCACCCCATCACAGACTTGTCTTTTGTTCACTCCACCTTTTTCTTTGGTTTCTAATTCTTAAGCTTTGATGAAAGGATTATCAGGACGAAGCATTAACTTAGTTTCTCCCTTCCCACTGCTTACCTCCTCTTCCAATTGCCCCCTTCTTTTCTCCTCTCCCCCCCCCATCTTTTTATTCAGACAAAAACACATAGAAACGCCAGACTTTCAGCATCCATAGGAGACAAAGACATATTAGCGACATTTCAGGCCTGAGCTCTTCTCTGCTTATTCGTTGAAGGGCTCAGGTCTGAAACATTGGCAATATGTCTTTGTCTCCTATGTTCAAGCACCTGGCTGTTTTTCCCACATCTAATCAAGGGCCCATGCCCGTAATGTTGGTTGCATGTTAATTCCTCTGGATGCTGCAAGTCCTGCTGAGTTTCTCCAGCATGTTTGTGGTATTGCAGGCCCCAGCATCTGCAAATTTGTGAAAAGCCCTGAATCTAATGACTGCCAGAATTTACAATGTACTTTAAGTGTCGCTGATGTCCAGTTCACAATACTAAGATGTCTGTAATACAAACATAACGATAGGCTTGTACAAAGAATATTAAGATTCTCTGGAGCAGAAGTTGGTGATGTATGAAATTAATTTTATTCAATTTTCACAAATTCTTTCCCTGCCATCAAAGGTTTGTAAACCCAACTCAAATTAATTTAAGGGCTTGCTGAGTGTCAACCACACCTCTACTTTGTCAAGATGAGTGCTGAAGCTTCACTTAGCCACCTGTTGTAACACAGGATGAGTCGTAGTTTCACTGTCACACCCACAATGAGTGGAATCCAGAAGTAGCTGCAGTATGAATGGGACTTTAGGTAATTCACATTGCTCAAACGTACACAATTGACTTGGCTGGGAAAATGAGGTAGAGCCATTAACTATGTCCTCTTTCACTATGTCCAATTTCCATTCTTTGAGATAGGACGTTAAGCGAGCCCATAGTACCAGGGATGTCCACCCTGTGGCGCAGCAGATGTTTAGAAGTGGGGCGTCTAAATGATTAAGGTAAGTACAGTAATGATGATCTTAGTGGGGAATTCATCACACTGATGAAAGGGAAGGGTGGTGTGTGTTACTGCGAACAGGGTGGGGGGGGGGAAGTGCTGCCGTAGACAGGGGTGGTGGGTGCCGTGAATGGGGGGGGTGAATGCTTCCGTGAACAGGGGGTGGGGGTGTGAGTGCTGCCACGAACTGGGGGGGGGGGGTTGTGCTGCCATGAACAGGGGGGTAAGTGCTGCCATGAACGGGGGGGGGGGAGTAAATGCTGCTGCGAACAAGGGTGGGGGGTATGTGCTGCCATGATTGATGTGTAAATAGATTTTTTTGCACCCCAATTATTGCATTATAACAGGGTTCTAATGTAGTTGCCTCAAGCATCAATATTGCAATTTGCTGTCATCTGCTGGTAAACAGGATATAAATACTAAAATAATTGAAAAGTTAAAAAAAATACTGCAGATATCTGAACACAGAATATAGAACAGTGCAGTGAAGGAACAACCCCTTCACTCCACAATGTTTTATACTGGTATATCTGCTGTAATTTAGTTGACCTGCCTGGATAGCATGCAAAACAAAGCTTTTCACTGTGTCTCAGTTCACGTGAAAAGAAACAATTCAATTGAAACTAATACAGTGTTCCTCTCTGGCACTCTTATTGTCCTGTGGATTCATTCCTCTGTAGCAACCGTACCAGACTGTGACGCAGCCGGCCAGGATGCTCTCAGTAGAGCTCCTATGGAAGGTTGACATGATTGTGGCCAGTAGCCTTGCTCACTTCAGTCTTTTTGGGAAGTGCAGTCATTGTTACACCTTCCTGACAAGTGAGGAGATGTTGAGTGTTCACAATAGGTCACTAGTTAAGTGAACTCCAAAGAATTTGGTGCTCTCCACCCTCTCTACTACAGAGTTGTTGATGTGTAGTGACCATATTCCTAATCTGGTTTCGAGGAAAAGACAAAATAATGAGGCCAAAGGTTTGTTTCAAATTAGAAACAGGGTACAAGAATAGTGGTTAGAATTTGCAAAGAAACATATTTGCACCACTTTAATTGCTAACACGTGTAACTTCAACTTTTGAAAAGCACCAACTGAAATATGAAGTAAACAGTTTATCAAGCAAATAATGAACTACTGGAGGAACTCAGCAGGCCAGGCAGCATCCATGGGTATGATCTATGTTTCAGGTCAGGACCCTTTATCAAGAGTTTAATTTTCTCCTCTGAATTGCTCCAGAATTGTCTCCTGATCTATCTTAACATCTTTATTCCCTCCTTTGAGGCCATTTCCAATGGTCTCAAAATTGTAGAGCAAAAGACTCAAATCCCCTTTGGATTACAGCTCGGCTTTCAATACCATTGTTCCCTCAGTGCTGTTCAAGAAGCTACAAACTCTAGGCCTCTGTAACTCCCATCTGAAACTGGATCTTTGGCTTTCTCATTGGAAGACAACAGTCAGTACGAATTAGAAATAATGTCTCCTCCTCACTGATCATCAACACAGGCGCACCCCAAGGATGCGTGCTTAGCCCACTGCTCTACTCGTTATACACCCACGACTGAATGGCCAGGCACAATTCCAATGCCATCGACAAGTTTGCTGATGACATCACAGTTGTCGGCAGAATCACAAACTGCAATGAGGAAGCGTACAGAGAGATCAGCTCGTTGACTGGTGTAATGACAACAACCTTGCACTCAACATCAGCAAAGCCAAGATGATTGTGGACTTAAGGAAAAAGTCAGGAGAAAATGACCCAGTCCTCATCAAGGGCTCAGTAGTGGAGAGGGTCAGAACTTCAAATTCCTTGATATCAACATCTCCAAGGATCTTCCTGGAGCCTCCATATTGATGCAATCTCAAAAAAGGCTTGCCAGTGGCTCTACTTTGTGAAGTGTCTGAGGACATTCAGTATGTCACTGAAGACGCTCATAAATTTCGACAGGTGTACTATAGAGAGCAGTCTGGTTGATTGCCTCACTGCCTGGTATGGAGGCGCCAACTCTCAGGACAAGAATAAACTCCAGATAGTTGTTAACTTGGCCTGTGACATCACAGGCACCAGACTCAACTCCATTGAGGACATTACATGAGGTGGTGTCTTAAAAAAACCAGTTATCCTCAAAGACCCCACACCACCCAGGCTATGCCCTCTTCACTCTGCTACCATCAGGGAAAAGGTACAAGAGCCTAACCGAAAGACGAGCCCAAGGACAGCTTCTTCCCCGCTGCCATCAGATTCCTGAATAATCAATGAACCAAAGACACTACCTTACTTTTCGTGCTCTGTTATTGTAATTTTTTTATATATATAGTAAGATGGTTATAACATGTATGTTTGCACTGTGACGCTGCCGCAAAACACTGAATTACACGACTTGTTCATGACAATAAATCTTGATTCTTTTCCAACAAAGCTTTTGACACCCTTAGTTTTCCATTTTCCTTTGTTCAATGCAGAATAACAACACTGCAGTATTGATGGAGGCTTTTAAACTTGGTGAGTTTGTTCCAGTTCCATACACACAGCAATCTCGCCAGACTCGTGACCCCACCTTCTCAAATTCCTTCCCTTCAATCTCTTCCCTTAAGTTATCTATCCATTTTTTGAATTCCATATTAAGGACCTGAACATTTAAAAAACAAGTCACTTTTGCCAATGACCTTCATTCTATGTTCTTTTGATCATGATTTTTTTCAGGAAATGCGTGCATCTGTTGGTCATTTCCAATTGCCTCAAAATTGTAGAGCAAAAGATTCAAATACATCAGTTAACCTGAATCCCATATAAATTTTCTTCCCAGATGCAAATTGGATGATATTTTATAATTCAGTGATCTGTGAATACAAAGAGGACCTTTTTAAAAAATAAAATTTCATATTTTACGCATTTAAGTTGAAATTTCCAAGCTGTCAAGGTGGGATTCAAACTCGTATCTCTGGAACAACGGTCCTGGTCACTGGGAGCTGGTAGACTTGGAGGTACAGGAAAGATACCAGCTATAGGAAAGATACCATTAAGCTGCAAAGAGTGCAGAAAAGATTCACAAAATCCAGTAAGCTTGAATTATAGACAGGTTGGCAGGCTGGGTCTGAGTGCTCCTGTTCACGCTACTGATCCATGACTGCATTGCCAAATCCAGCACCAACCGTTTCATCAAATTTTCAGGTGACACAACAGTCATTGACTGCATCAACAACAACGATAATTTGCACTACAGGGGAGGTGGAAAATCTCGTGATATGGTGAGAGAGTAACAACCCAAGTTTCAACGTGGACAAGACAAAGGAGATGATTATGGATTTCAGGAGGACCAGGAACAACCATCCTCCATTACACATCAATAACTATGTAGTGGAGAGAGTAGAGAGCACCAAGTTCCTTGGATTCCACTTAACTAGTGACCTACTGGGGCACACAGCTCCTCACTTGTCAGGAAGGCACAACAGCAATTGCAATTCCTAAGAATGAAACAGACAAGGTACCAGCCACAATCATGTCAAACTTCTGTAGGAGCTCTATCAAGAGTATCCTAGCCGGCGACATCAGTGTAGTATGGTTGCTGCAGAGAAATGAATTGGAGTGGCAGAGAGAATCACTAGAGTCTCTCTCCACCTCCCTACCCCCCAAACCATCGACGTGATCTACCAGGTTCATTGAGGACTCCTTCCACCCCACACACAGCATCTTTCAGTTGCTCCCGTCAGGAAAGAGATCCAGGAGGATCAGAGCCAGCACCACGCTTCTTCCCATGGGCAGTGAGAATGCTGAACAACCAAAGGAACTGCTCACACTAACCATCCAAGACTCTCATATTCACAAAACAATATTTATTTGTGTGTTTGAATCCTTGTCCTGCCTGTGTATCATTTGTGTGTTATGTATAGTTGTGTGCCTGCGTGTTTTGAACTGAAGACTGGAGAACGCTGATTCGTCGGGATGTACTTGTGCAATCAGATGACAATAAATTTGACTGGACTTCTCTCTACAGCACATGATGCTAAGGGGTAACTTGAGAAAAAAATCATGAGGAGAATAATCTTTTTTTTCCCAGGGTTGGGGAATCAAAGGGCATAGATTTAGAGTGAGAAGAGGAAGATTTACAATGGACCGAAGAGACACCTTCTTCACAGTGTGTTAGGTTTATGGAACAAGCTGCCACAGGTAGAAATGGGGAACAACTGTAACAATTTAGACAGGTACAATAATAGAAAAATTTGAGAAGGATATGGGCCTAAGGCAGGCAAATGGGACTTACTTGGCCAGCATGGACAATTTGGGCCGACATACCATAGAAAACCCATGACCAATTTGGTAACTTACCCCTAATAGTGGGAATCTGCAATAAACTGAAAACACTGATAATACTGAGAAACCAAGTTGCAGATTTTCCAATTTTAATTTAAAATTAGGCACATTTCTAGTTACACTGACAACGCCAATCTTTCATCTCACTTTCCTGATACTACATGAATTTCAACCACATTTTAAAAGTTAATTCTTGAATTCATTTATGGAATTGATGACATTACGAACAACATTGGAATTTATTGCTAGTCATCAGATGCCCTTGTGAGGGTGATGTCAGCTACTTTTTTTAAAAGAAATCACTACAGTACCACTGAAGGTACTTCTCCAGTCCCAGATTGATGACAATGGAAGAACAGTGACACAAGTCAGGGAGGTCTGCAATTTGCAGATGAAAATACAGGTTGTGAGGTTACAATGCATTTGCAGCTTTTGTTCTAGACTGTGCAGGTCTCAAGTTGACAAGGTGTTGCTGAAGAAACTTTGGCAGACTTGTGGGTAATACTGCTGCACCCAGATGGTGAATAGTTAAGGAGATGGACAGGATGCCAGTCATGATTGCTACTTTGTCCTGGATGATGAAGTTCTTGGGTTTCATTTAGTCAGGAAAGCTGAGGATATCCCAACCCAATGCTGCATCGATAGCACTGGACAACAAAAATTTTGCTTCTTGAACATTTTGGGTGTATTTTATGGATTTTGGGTTGCTAAGCAAAAAATAAAATCTTAATATTTTCCTATCATGTTCCATTTTATAGATACAACCTATTTTTGTGTTTTCCTGTCATATTTCAAGTCTACTTAATGCATGAAGTAGAACATGTCAATGAAAATTCATTTTCTACATTCGCACTTGGACTTCTTCTCTGCTGATCTTGGTGCAGTCAGTGACAAATGATGAAAGATTTTATTAGGACATTGCAACTATGATATCAGGGCAAATGCTGGCCGACTATCGTTAGACACTGACATGAGAGGTATCAGATGCTGAGTACAAATGAAGATCAGCGGCAAAACATTTTTAGGTTAGATGAACTTATTGCAATGTGTCAGCATCATTATGCAATTGTACATGCTGAATTCAATAAAAGTTAGTATAATGTTTCTCCAACTTCCTACGTAATGCAGCAAATTGAACTTAGTGTTCAGTGTGTATTTCCCATTTCAAATAGTCATAAGAACAGGCATCAATTCAAGGTTCTCACCCATGGAGACATTATGTGGATCCCTACTTATTAAGAAAATACAACTGATTTCATATTGTGTGGACTTTTACTTGCTGTTTTTTCTTCGTTTTAAAATATTTTTATTGATTTTAACAAAGAACATACAAACAAAAGGGCACAATTCAATTAAGATAGAGTGGACAGTTACATAAATTAAACAAGATATTCTGTATATCACTGACATACACAAATTGCAAATCACATCCATAATTCATATTATAAATAGTATCCCTCTAATAATGCAAAGAGGAGGAAAGAATAGTAGAGGGGAAAAACTCAAACCCCTTACTCAACTGCGTTGCCAAATGCTATATATGACTAGTATTAAAAGAAAAATACCTTTAATAAATCAACAAGGAACGTGGAAAAGATACAAGTCATACAATTTAATTACATTGGAGTAAAATTATAAAGTATAATATTAAAACTATAATGACCCCCATCACTTCTGCAATCTTGTATCTGGATTAATTGAATGAATCTTTTCCATATTCAAACAGGATGTTTGATTATGAGCAGGCGGGGCAGCATCCTTTCATTTCGGTAAAATTGGAGCTTCGCCAAAAGAAATGGTGCAATTGTGAAGCAGAGATAAAGAAGAATCATTCCCTCCCATTGTGCTAAAGAGGGTCACCAAGGATTCAGTGTTAAATCTATGTTGAAAACCTTTGATAGAGTATGGGAAACCTGTCTCCAGTATTTTTTCTAGGCTAGGACAAACTTGGTTTTAATAATTTCATGAAGGTTTTGGTAAAACCTGATGTTTGAATAAAGGTTTTTAAACAGAACAAATCTTCTCTTGATTCAAGCTAAAAGCTTGTGTTATAACGGCGTTAAATTCAAGTTTACCCAGGTGTGCACAGTCAACTTTATAGTCACGGAGGATTAATAATTACATAATTGCCCTAACCTGCTCACAAAATAGATTCAATTTATTATGGAGCATGCTGTCCGGGGAACAAACCCTTAAATGGGCATTTGCCAAAATCATTGTTTCAGTGGGACAAAATCTGCTGCCAATGAGGTCTCCGGCCAGTTGGTCACACATTTCTGATGGCAGCCAGTCAGACAGGTCTTCAATGTTACAGCTTTCAATCCTGCCGTGACTGATATTCATGCTCAATTTAACTTCTGCCCGAGATAAGTTATGGTTCACAGAGAAAGTGTGATTGACACTAAACTTGGGTGTTCTGCCATATATCCAGTCCCAACTTTTCAGCTCTTGTGTAAATCTGTCAACTCCTGGTAGCGCCAAAGCGTCTTTAGGATCTACCAGCAAGATCTGGTTTTGGAGACCACGGCGCCTTGAATACTCAACTGCAATGGCATCCATTAAGATGTCACAGGTTAAGGTGGGATCTTCTTCCCCGAGGTTTTTCACATCAGCGTGTCTACTACGGGTAGCATTGCTTTTCAGACCTTGGTAGGGAGTTCTAAGCACAGAGGTCAACAGAGAGCTGTCTGAATGACAAAGTAAGGTGCAATGGTGGTAAGCAGTGGTCCTTCCAATCTTAGACGCTGTGCCCGAGATCTTGAAGGCACGGTTGAGTAGCAGATCGAGCCTGTCTGTGGCTATGATGTCCAGGTGAGGTCGGATCCTCCTCAGGGCAGAGATGATGAGTTCCAGGTTGCTACGCCTGTCGTACCCCTTCTTGGATGTGAAGAAGGTCACGTTGATGTTGCCCAGGTCGTGGTACACAGTCCCTCCGCCACTCTTCCTCCGACTGAGCCGGACGCCCTTGTCCCTCATGAGTTTCAAGTTGCATTCCTGCCAGGGGTTCTGGTGGCGTCCGATCACCACGGCTGGGCGATTTCTCCAGAGCAGGAGCACCTCCCGGTCCCGAGGCTGCACGCACTCGTGCAGCCAGTCCTCCAGTCCCAGGTTCTCGTAGACATCGGTGGACGCGGACTTCAGGAGCAGGGCGCCGCCCTTGGGGTCTTGCAGGGCGGCCAGAGTGGTGAGGCGAGCGAGGGAGAGGCCTCTCCACGCAGCCCGCAGTCCAGCACGCAAGAGGGGCATCGGGTCGATGGGGCGGGGCGGGGCGAGGCGCATCCTGCGTTCGAGGGGGGGGGGGGGCAGCCGGAGGACACTCATTCACTCACCTGGGCCCCTCGCAAGTGCCCCCGCGCTTAAGCGGGGCATTTCCTCCCACCCAGTCCTCTGGCACCGCCCCGGGACGAGCGGGCCGCGCGATCGTGCGCTCATCAACAGCGCCACCTCCGTCCGGGAGGACCGCCGAGCGACAGGCCTGTCCTTCGCGTGCCGATGGATCCCTTGAAGGAACCGGGTGCATTCTGGGATGGCTCCAACCCCCATTATTGCAGCCCAGTGGCCTTTTTCGGGCGAAGGGCCTCCGAGTTTCCGACTTGCCCAACATTGCCATGGCCCACGAGTGGCAATGTCTTCAAGTCAAAGAAACACAACTTTATCTAATTTCCTATTTCAATATTTTTATTGTTTTCAGTTATTTTCTTTGGCTTGGCTTCGCGGACGAAGATTTATGGAGGGGCAATGTCCACGTCAGCCGCAGGCTCGTTTGTGGCTGACAAGTCCGATGCGGGACAGGCAGACACGGTTGCAGCGGTTGGTTGGGGTTGGGTGTTGGGTTTTTCCTCCTTTGTCTTTTGTTAGTGAGGTGGGTCTTCTTCAAAGGAGGTTGCTGCCCACCGAACTGTGAGGCGCCAAGATGCACGGTTTGAGGCGATATCAGCCCACCGGCGGTGGTCAATGTGGCAGGCACCAAGAGATTTCTTTAGGCAGTCCTTGTACCTCTTTGGTGCACCTCTGTCTCGGTTGGCCAGTGGAGAGCTCGCCATATAACACGATCTTGGGAAGGCGATGGTCCTCCATTCTGGAGATGTGACCCACCCAGCATTAAAGAGTAAGACCGTAAAAAGGAATATACAGGTGTAGTAATTATACGTATAAAACCCCATCCTAGATAAACAAAGTACTTAAACAGTCTAAAAGAAAGACAAAAGACTTACACACTCAAACCAATATAAAATGACTAATTGAAAAAGTCAGGACAAAAAAAAAAGATATTGCTATTCTACAAAAATCTATCCCCTTCCCTTCTGAAGTTGTTGGTAGTTGCAGATAATTTAGTGAGGACTAAAAACACAAAACAATATCTGAATAGTCATATAAATTATGAAAATAGTTGATAAAAGGACCCCATAAATTTTTTAAAAATCAAACCCGTTACATTGGTAGAGTATCTGATTTCTTCCAGAGTTAAACATGCCATCATAATCGGAGAGCCATCGTGTATGAGTAGGAGGGACAGCATCTTTCCAGTTCATCAGTATTGCACGTCTAGCAGTAAGGGAAGCAAAGAAGATTACATGGGATTGAGAGACTGGCAAATGTTCAACGTTTCTTCACAATGTGACGGGTGCAGGTGAAGAAGGTACTCTGTTATACATGTTCTGGCCTTGTACTTCTCTTTCCTTTTTTAAGGAAGATATTTTTCGTTCCTTATCTTTAGTCCATAATGTAAATTTGAGACCAAATCCCTTAATTGCCCTATTTTAATTAACTAAGATAGCTCACTTGAATCTTTATCTAATTTAAAGTATTTTATTTAACATTTTTAAAGAACAAAATAACACAGCAAGTATACACTGAACATAAATACTCCCACTCAAAATCAAAGCTCAAATCACTTTAATGAGATCCCTGTTCCTGAAGTTTCTTCACCAGTTTGCAAAGCGTAATTGTGCTATTTGTCAGTGTGTTCATTTTAATTTAGTCACTTTTTTTTATAAGGTTTGGCTGTTTTAACTATAAATCAGTGGCAGATTGTTCACCACCCCACCCAACATCACCCAGGTGGACCAAGACATGACCTCAGACCCACCCTGACCTCAGTAGGTTGGGAAGTCTCCGTGGCCCACATGTAAACAAGCCATAACCCACCAATGGATAATGGCCTACTAGTTGGCCATTCTTTGACAAAAACACTGGAAAATCCCAAAGACAGGTAGGGCAGAAGTCAGATTAGTGTGGCAGGGGGGGAAGGGGAAGAAGAAAAAGGGAGGTTGAAGTAAGGAAGATAGATAAAAATCAAAGGTTCCTCTCATTGTCACACAATAATACATTAAAAATGTAATAGAAATAATATTCAGCATCTGAGGAAAGAAAAACAAGTTAATGGACCTCCAGTGGCCAGCCACTTCAATTTCACATCCCATTGCCTCTGTTCAGTTTGAGGCCACGTGTAAATTGTAGTGATGACACCTATATATTCCTTTTTGGCAGTCTCTAACCAAACATCAATGTCAACCTCCAATTTCTGGTAAGCCCTTTCCCCGTTCTCTTGCTTTTCCTCTTATATCTGACTCCTTTCCTTCCTTTACCTTTCCACTACCCATCACCCATACCTTCCTTCAATCTGTCCCTACCCTTCCCTTTTTTCTATCAGAGAGCATCTTTGTTAGCCCTCTGCCCCCCTTCCCTATGGCCTCTCATCTCCTTTCTCTTCTTCCACTCCCACCTGTATCCACATATTACATCCAAGACTGTACTCCTCTGCCCAACCATATTTGGACAAGTGTCTGATTTTTAGCAGTCCCGATGAAGGATGTTAGCCCAAAACACTGACTACCGATTGCTTTCAATGGATGCTGCATGACCTGCTGAGTTTCTCTAGCATTTTTGTATATTGAACTCATTGCCCAGCATCTTCAGGGTCCCTGTTTACCTATAATGACTCAGCATCATAGTCTTTTTGGGTAGAAAACACCCAAGCCTTGCAAATTTGAAAGAATATATGCCTCTTCATTTCAGCCTTTGGTGGCCACCCTCTTTACCCCTTGGTTTTAGATTTCCACAATCATGGAAACATCTTCCAATTACCTATCGTGTCAAGATTCCTCAGAATTTAATGCAGTTGAGAGACCCCCAATGGTTTTTCTTTTTAAATATTTTTATTGATTTCTAACATATAAGCATGTACATACAAAACAGTTATGGAATGCATAATATTAATTATAAATGACAAATACGATAACTCACAAAACTATAAAGCACATATAACACAACCATAATTCAAAATTACATCAAGTAGAGAAAAAAAGTATATTTTCCACATACAGCATGATTCTAAACTTTATCCCTTAATCCAAGGTGCATGACTAAAGGAAATTTGTACTTTGATCGTGAAATAAAATGGCAAATATTAAAATTTGAAAATATTATGTGTAGAGGTTATGAAAGTAATTAAAAAATTGTCCCCACAGCATTTGAAACCTTATATTTGAACTGTTAATTGAATAACATTTCTTTTGGAATTTAAACAGGACATAATGCTCCTGAGTTCCTGAGAATGAGTGGGTGGGGCAGCATCCTTCCATCTAACAATATGGCATGTCAAGCCGGGAGAAATGCAAAAGACAAAGTATGACACTTAATTGGAGTTAAAAGCATATTGTTTTGTCCAGTATTATCAAAAAGAGCAACCAGATAGAATTTGAAATACCTCTCTCCAATATTTTTCAAGGCTAGGACATGTCCAAAACATATGAATTAAAGAAGCCTCTTCTCTCATACATTTATCACAGTAAGGATTTATATCTGAATAGATACGATAATTAAACTTTCAACATAAGCGCCCAAATGATTTTTAAATGTCATTGGGATATTACAAAATGAACCCTTGTTGCAGGCTGCACCGATCCGCAAGTGAACTGGGTCACAGAGGTGCAGGCTTGCGCGGGGCTGAGAGCCCTGAGACACTGGGAGTGTTGCCAGCTCTCCAGGCCAATGTCATAATGGTCCCGGGGTAGCAAAGTGTCATAGGGGTTGTGCTTATAAGCTCGTGTGGGAGTTCCAGTAAAATCAGTTAGACCGACTCACACCAACTACTGTGTCTTTGTTCGCTACACCCTGTTAATTTTAAATGAGTAACGAGTTTGTTGAATATGCACGTGGAATCACAGACTGTGCCATTTAAGAAAGCAGATTTGCCTCCCTGAATTATTGATGATATTTTATGACAGTTTAATGGTCAAGATTATTCACATCAGGTTTTTTATATTTTTGAAGATTACATTTTTCCAGTTATTATCACATTTCTTATTATGAGGACAGATTTTTCCAACACATATCACAGAAATCATATTAAGATACTCCAGATTATTTATATTAATAGTTTAATTGTCACGATCTCTGATTTATGATGACTGAATAATTAATGTTTTTATTATTGTGAAAATATTCTTGTCACTTACCCCACAACTTACAACTAGAGCACTTGAATTAATTAATCCCTTCCATATAAACATTCTTGATAAGATTTTGCCTTCTAAGCCCTTTATATTGCTGAGGAACCATTGAGCTATGCGTAGTATCAAAAAATCAGCATGAATGGACACTTAAGCCAATAACACTTTGAAAAGTCTCCACAAATATTAAAAGGGTACATTTTAAAAATCTTAAATAATTAAGCATTATTTTTCTTTAGAGAATAAAGCAAACAATTTGTTATTTCATGTAAATTGCAGCTTTTCTTGAGATCAATATACAGGTATTTATCTTATTATATTCAGCATTATCTGGGTGAACTGCTACAAACTGATCCGGCTAAGACAACTCCTGCAGCCAAACCCGGAAATCAATATACAGGTATTTATCTTATTATATTCAGCATTATCTGGGTGAACTGCTACAAACTGATCCGGTTAAGACAACTCCTGCAGCCAAACCCGGAAATCAATATACAGGTATTTATCTTATTATATTCAGCATTATCTGGGTGAACTGCTACAAACTGATCCGGCTAAGACAACTCCTGCAGCGAAACCCGGAAATCTTCTTACTCATCAATGAAGTTTGTAATACTCGAGTGTTACGAACCCAGAGGTCCCCAAAACTCAGCAGCAATAGATACTCATCAAGACAAATGTTTACTTTAAAAAAGTTGCTTTTAATTATCTTTAAACATGCAAACAGAATCACACTTTAACTTATCACTATTAACTTAACTAACCTAACTTAACCCCCTTCTAAATCCAAGCACACGTGTATGTAATGTGTGTATAAGTTCAGAAAAGTTCTTTGGTTCACAGTCCAATTTCACTTCTCATTCCTCCAGGTTCTCTAGTTGCAGGCAATTCTTATTCTGAGCAAAAAAAAATTAACATTTATAAAGTTCACCAGGCTTTGGGGCTTGAAAGGTAAATGGTTACGGCTCAGGGAGGTTCTTTTCGGTTTTCAGAGAGAGATTTGTTGTTTATTTACTTCAGTGTCTTGCCAAAGAAATTTTCCCCTTCAGGTCACCACAGAGTTCCTTTTCTGTTTCCCTTATCTCAAGTGAAACATTATGCAGTTAGCCATCTCCTCTTGTGTGGACCACACGGGCTTTGACCAGGCTGCACTAAGAATTCACAGCCAGTTTTAAAAATGGGGTTTTCCACAAGCTTCCTAGCTTGTCCCGTTCCAGTCCCAGCTGCTGTTGCTGGCTGTAATGCTGTAGAACTGATCTCTCTCTCTCTCTTTCTGAGAGAAAGCCTGTTTGACTCTCTCTGCTTGCAAAACCACATGACCCCCTTAGACCAGCAAGTTCCCCTCCAGACAGAAGGTGGCACCGACAAGCTCTTTCATCTGTTTCCTTTTTGTAAATAACAATCCATTAGTTTTTTTGAAATTTATTTATAGTATCTCCATACATTCATTTCAAATTGATTTGTATAATATTACATAATAGATACTAAATAATTTTCAAATTTTCACCCCCCCCCACCTCCCCTAACCCCTTAGGAAACCACCTTGTGGTGGTTAATATTCCCAAAAACCCAAATGGGTGTGGTATAAACCACAAGTGGCATATGACTTTCGGGAGTAGAAGTACCACTCCCTCCCCCCCCCAGGCAGACAAAATACACGTATAAACCGAAAATCATAATTTCTTATATCCATAAAACCCCGGTCCATCAATTTAACCAATCTTATTCATAAACTCTTTTTTTTGAAAATCCAAACTTGATATTAAATTTTGCACCCTTTCCACCCTCCCAACACTGAGTTAAACATTGTTTACAATCAATAAAAGTTTTTTTAAATTTTTTTTTCAAGTCTTCCTGAATTTCATCCACTGAATTAAAACTCCTCTGAACATCCCAGTTCAACACCGAATCTTCCATTCTTCTCAGTCTCAAGTTGAATTTGTAACTTACTTTCAAAAAATGATCTTCTAAAGCATCAATATTATTCATGTTCTTTCTTCTGTGTTTCCCAATTTAATACCAAATTTTCCACTTTGTCAATCTTCTCAATATTAAGTTGAAATTATTGTTTATTTTCAAGAAAAACTTATTCAAAATTTTTAACTCTTCTTGGACATTACTCCTTCGACTTTAATTTTATAAATCATCAATCTTGTTCATAGTTTCTTTCTGCTGAATTTCCAAATTTAATAATAAAGTTTCCGTTTTTTCCAATTTTCTCAATATTAAACTGATCTTGTTGTTTAGTTTAAAAAAAACCTTTTCAAAACTATTAAAATCTGTTTGCAATGTATGCATACTCACAGATAATAAATTCACTCTTCCAATATTCCATCCAAAAAAAAAAATCACTGATAAACCTTATTGCAGGTCAAGGAGTTCCATATATATGTTTATCTTCAGAAAATATTTCAAATATTTCAAATCAACATTCGTCGCCATCTTTCAAAAAGGAGTCCGAAATCAACTTTAATAAGTTCTGTTCTTGAGAAAATTCCAGCACCACCTCCGGCTCTGTCTGGGCAAATAGGTCAAATTTCTTCCAAAGTCAAAGAATGTAATTTTGTTCTGTATGTATAGATAATAAATTCTTCCTTCCGATATTCCATCCAAAAAAAATCACTAATAAACTTTAATGTTATCTGGATTTTTATAACTCACGGGCAACTAACGCCAATTACTGCAATTTATCTTCATAAAACATTTCAAATCAATATTCATCACCATCTTTCAGAGGGGTGTCCAAGGCCAGCTTATCTGACAGTCCAATTAATGAGCTCCGTTCTTAAGAAAATTCCAGCCTTGACTCCGTGGTTCTGTCTGGGCAAGTAGGCCGAGTTTCTTCCAAAGTCGGAGAGTGTGGTTTTGTTCTGTATTTGAACTCTATTTTCCTTAATCTTTGTTGCCATTTTAAACATCTTTCAGAGGGGTGTCCAAGGCCAGCTTATCCGACAGTCCAATTAATGAGCTCCGTTCTTAAAAAAATTCCAGCTTTGACTCCGTGGTTCTGTCTGAGCAAGTAGGCCGAGTTTCTTCCAAAGTCGGAGAATGTAGTTTTGTTCTGTATTTGAACTCTATTTTCCTTAATCTTTGTTGCCATTTTAAACTAAAAACAATTGATAAACAAAACAAAGACTTTTAACAGAAAAGAAATATTCTTAAAACGGGTATTTATATAACTGCCTGGGGGAGACCGGGAATGCACGTCCGCTCCCTACGCCATCTTGCCACGCCCCCCATAACAATCCATTAGTGAAGTCTCTTGGGCACTTTGCAAAGCTCTTACAATGGCTGTGGGGCTGATATGTCTAGCATTAGCAGAGCTCCAGTATTTCAAATAAGATCTCTATGTGACCTACACTAACAAATCTTTCCCAATTTATCTCCCAAAAGCATATCGATATACTCTTGTCACACTCATCATTATTAAGAATTGGCTGACCTATTTAGATCATTAATAGGTCTGGAAGTAAATAGAGTTTATTGTTCTGAGTTTTTAATAAATATGCAATGTTAGATGGCTCTTGGATTGGAAGCATGATCACCAAGTATCGCCTTCTTAAGATAAATAGCCTTGGCAATACATTTTGAATTTAACCATATAACCGTTTACAGCACAGAAAAAGGCCATGTCGGCCCTTCAAGTCCATACTGGTTCACTTGAACAACTCCATTCGCTCCTCCGCAAACTTCTGAGGAAGTAGAGGCTTTCTTCATGATGTGGCATTCTTCTCCCGCACGTTATGCAGACCTGAACATAAACATCCTGCCATTGAAAAAGAATCCAGGCTATTATTGAAGCTGTTCGTTACTGGAGACACAGGAAAGGTACTAGCATGGATAGGCTGACTGGCAGAAGGCAAAGAGTGGAAATGAAATGTTTGCCAGCAATGTTACTCTTCAAGAAAGAAAATTAAATAAGAGTCATAACCTGCCTGATAAATCAATGCTGTATATACCCACTGAATCCATTAGGTCTGTTAGGCTGCAAATAACTATCATCTGCAGATAACCTTTACAGAGTATGTGAGCCCTAACTGATGTCATTCCATAGGCATACTTGTGCTTATTTTATTTGAAAGAGGCTGTTATGAACTGGAATAGATTCTACTCAATAAAATAAAAAATTCATGAAAGCATAGCCAACAAAGCATTCAGACAGGTGGCAGATTTCTAGCCCAAGCAAGGTTTCACAAATTATATAATGATATCTTCTGACATTTAGCATTTTGCTTTTAATTTTAATAGTCTGTTTTACTTTCAGACTAGTTAAATGGAGTTTATATGATGGTTTCACAATTGTATCAGTGTACTGATGAGCTGAACATTGTCTTATGAGCTGAACATCGACTAATGAGCTGAACATCATCTGATGACCTTCGCATCAATGGAGAGTAAGTTACTTGAGGAGGTTCTGAGAGCCGGGATCTGTTTGTATTTGGAAAGACAAGGACTGTGTGTGAAAAATCATGCCTCACAAATTTTCTTTTGAAGAGTTGACCAAGGAGATTAATGAGTCATGGTAGAATAATCGAGAAGGTGAAATCACATGGGTTCCAGTTTGAACGAGCCAATTGGAAACAAAGTTAACTCAATGGAAGGGGTCAAAAGATAATAGATGATTGGTTTTTCAGAATGGAGGCTGGTAACCTGTGGTGTGCTGCAGGGATTGGTGCTGGGACCCTGTTATCTGTTACAATTTTGGTTGACATCAACATTAGTGGACATTGAAGAAGATTGTCTAAACAGAATCCAGATCAACTGGAAAGTGGGCAAAAGAATGACAGATGGAATTTAACTTAGAAAAGTGCAAAAGAACAATAAACCAGGGCAGTACCTGAATGGTAAATGATATATACATATATATATATGTACGCTCCATCCTCAACATCCATTGGAGCGCTCACACCCCTAACGTCGAGGTACTCGAGATGGCAGAGGTCGACAGCATCGAGTCCACGCTGCTGAAGATCCAGCTGCGCTGGATGGGTCACGTCTCCAGAATGGAGGACCATCGCCTTCCCAAGATCGTATTATATGGCGAGCTCTCCACTGGCCACCGTGACAGAGGTGCACCAAAGAAAAGGTACAAGGACTGCCTAAAGAAATCTCTTGGTGCCTGCCACATTGACCACCGCCAGTGGGCTGATAACGCCTCAAACCGTGCATCTTGGCGCCTCACAGTTTGGCGGGCAGCAGCCTCCTTTGAAGAAGACCGCAGAGCCCACCTCACTGACAAAAGGCAAAGGAGGAAAAACCCAACACCCAACCCCAACCAACCAATTTTCCCTTGCAACCGCTGCAATCGTGTCTGCCTGTCCCGCATCGGACTGGTCAGCCACAAACGAGCCTGCAGCTGACGTGGACTTTTTACCCCCTCCATAAATCTTCGTCCGCGAAGCCAAGCCAAAGAAAAAAAAAAAGATATATATATGTATATAAAAAAATTTATAAGATTTATATGGCACTGCAAAAACAACAAATGAAAACACACTGTAATATATACAAAATTTTTATATGTATATATACATAGACACACACACACACACACACACACACACACACACACACACACACACACACACACAGTGTATTTGCATTTGTTGTTTTTCCAATGCCAATATATCTGGTAATATATTGGTAACCTATGACCATATCCTTCTTTGGAATGGCCACCCAAGTAATGCTACAGATGTTGGTGAGACCATGTCTAGAATATTGTGTGCAGTAGGATGTGATTAAGTGAGAGAGGGTGCAGAAAAGATTCACAAGGATGTTGCTGGGACAGACTGGAACAGATGAGACCGAGGGATGACTTACAGAGTTTTATAAATTCATGAGGGGCATGGAACTGACACTCCCAACGCATCTAACATGACCTTTGCCTTGTCTCTGGCCACCCGCCAATCAGAGCTGCCAATGTGGACTCACGTCTTTGTCCCCAGCCACCCACTAATTGGAACTCCTGATGCCTCGGAGGGCACAGAAACTTACTACAGTCCTGACCTCCCCATGGTAGGATGTGTGTTTTGATGCACAGACTCTGTATTATTACTTTAAATAATTGTGTTTTGTTCTTTATTCATTTATAGATCATTTGGACTTCTACTGATACAGTATTTTGGATTCTAGTTGAATTCCAGTCCCTCAAAAGTAGAATCCATGTAATAGTCAACCCCATAAATTTATCATTGAAAATGCCCACAAAACATGACTTTTACATAAGTATATAAAGTACGTTAATGTCTGTCATTCCAGACCAGTAGGTATCTTGAAAGCAGTTTCATCATCAGTTACATTAATTTCCATTAGTACAATATAATCCTAAGAAGCATAGTGTATCAGACAATGAAACACAAAAGACTGCAGGTGCTAGGGTTGTCGTACAAACACAAAAGTGCAGGTCTCGTAGCATCCATAGGAGGTAAAGATATATACATAACCAATGTTTTGGGCCTGAGCCCTTCGTCAAGGTACCTCTTCTGGGCGCTTTGGGATCTGCTGAGTTTCTCCAGTACTTTTGTGCTTTTACACAGTGCGGCTTTCGCGCAAACAGAGGAACTACTGACATGGTCTTTGCCCTCAGACAGCTCCAAGAAAAGTGCAGAGAACAAAACAAAGGACTCTACATCACCTTTGTTGACCTCACCAAAGCCTTCGACACCGTGAGCAGGAAAGGGCTTTGGCAAATACTAGAGCGCATTGGATGTCCCCCAAAGTTCCTCAACATGATTATCCAACTGCACGAAAACCAACAAGGTCGGGTCAGATACAGCAATGAGCTCTCTGAACCCTTCTCCATTAACAATGGCGTGAAGCAAGGCTGTGTTCTCGCACCAACCCTCTTTTCAATCTTCTTCAGCATGATGCTGAACCAAGCCATGAAAGACCCCAACAATGAAGATGCTGTTTACATCCGGTACCGCACGGATGGCAGTCTCTTCAATCTGAGGCGCCTGCAAGCTCACACCAAGACACAAGAGAAACTTGTCCGTGAACTACTCTTTGCAGACGATGCCGCTTTAGTTGCCCATTCAGAGCCAGCTCTTCAGCGCTTGACGTCCTGCTTTGCGGAAACTGCCAAAATGTTTGGCCTGGAAGTCAGCCTAAAGAAAACTGAGGTCCTCCATCAGCCAGCTCCCCACCATGACTACAAGCCCCCCCACATCTCCATCGGGAACACAAAACTCAAAACGGTCAACCAGTTTACCTATCTCGGCTGCACCATTTCATCAGATGCGAGGATCGACAATGAGATAGAGAACAGACTCGCCAAGGCAAATAGTGCCTTTGGAAGACTACACAAAAGAGTCTGGAAAAACAACCAACTGAAAAACCTCACAAAGATAAGCGTATACAAAGCCGTTGTTATACCCACACTCCTGTTCGGCTCCGAATCATGGGTCCTCTACCGGCATCACCTACGGCTCCTAGAACGCTTCCACCAGCGTTGTCTCCGCTCCATCCTCAACATCCATTGGAGCGCTTTCATCCCTAACGTCGAAGTACTCGAGATGGCAGAGGTCGACAGCATCGAGTCCACGCTGCTGAAGATCCAGCTGTGCTGGATGGGTCACGTCTCCAGAATGGAGGACCATCGCCTTCCCAAGATCGTGTTATATGGCGAGCTCTTCACTGGCCACCGTGACAGAGGTGCACCAAAGAAAAGGTACAAGGACTGCCTAAAGAAATCTCTTGGTGCCTGCCACATTGACCACCGCCAGTGGGCTGATATCGCCTCAAACCTTACATCTTGGCGCCTCACAGTTTGGCGGGCAGCAACCTCCTTTGAAGAAGACCGCAGAGCCCACCTCACTGACAAAAGGCAAAGGAGGAAAAACCCAACACCCAACCCCAACCAACCAATTTTCCCCTGCAGCCGCTGCAACCGTGTCTGCCTGTCCCGCATCGGACTTGTCAGCCACAAACGAGCCTGCAGCTGTCGTGGACTTTTACCCCCTCCATAAATCTTCGTCCGCGAAGCCAAGCCAAAGAATTCAATATTGGAAACCTATTTCTTGCATGTCATATATTTATTTCTCCCTTCCTCCACGATGCATTGCTGTTTACAAGGACACTTCAGCAATAAATCAGATCATTGGGCCTCTGCAACCATTGTGCAAACACTGGCCAATCAGAACCTGAAGTGATACAACTCATTACATTTCCTTCCATTCAGCAGCCCTCCCAGGCAACCTTGTTGTGCATTGCAGGCATTAAAATGTGCTAGCAATCCATGCTAAACAATAGCAGACATTGGAACAGTGCCATTTACTATCTTTACTCTACAAATAAACATACATAGATTTAAGGGGAGTTGGTTGAAATGATTGGGTTGGATAAAAGAAGCTCATTTATCATAAAAACAAGGTTGAGAACCACTGCATTAGGATCCATTTGTTACTGAAATATTTTGCTTGAGAAAAATTGTCATTGGCCCATTTCCTTTTAAGTTATGAAACTGTACAATAACGGGTCAATTAGGTACAATTAAAACAGTGGTTTTCAAACTTTTTCTTCCCAGTCACATACCACTTTAAGTAATCCCTTACTAATCATAGAGCACCTATGGCATAAGGCTTACTTAAAGTGGGATGTGAGTATATAAAAAAAGTTTGAAAATCACTGATTTAATGGATAACCAAGGCACAATCTCTTTAACTTTTTATTTAGTGTTCGCTGGAAAGATCAGAGGCTACCTGAAATCTACAGAACAAATTATTCTCTTCAATAGTTGGCTATGTGCTCAGCCTTTTACATAATGCCTCCGTGAATGATAAACCATTAAACGGTCAATCACAGAGATCAGCCCTCTATTTGATAAATGTGAATTCCTCCATAGCAAGGTCAACCACAAAAGTTTATTACAGTATCCATGGAATCCAAACAAACTTTATTAAGAGACACAGACTATCCACCGAAGATCCAAAAACTCACCCAGGAGAATGTTACACTTTCTGAATTGGAATTAATGTTGATGAATACAGAACACAAATTTCAGAAAGGGTTGAAAAAGAAAAACAATTTGATTTCAGGTGAGTGCACATGCTGTATGTAATTTACAAGGCTTTAATAATGGAAGCGACTAACCATTTATCAGCAGTTTTTTGAATGATTGTTCTGTGCTATTACTGAGGAAACTCATTCTTTTTGTTTACTAATTGTCCATATTTAATTTGTAGTAAAAATTGTACTTAATAACGGAGTATGGAAGATAAACTCATGAAATGGATGCGAGTCAGGTTTATTTACCATTCTGATTGAGGTAAGAAAATGGTGATTTGTTTTCTGCATTACTTCTTTTCACAATTCAATTTTTTTTGTCATTTCAGAGATCTTTATGAGTAATCTACTTACAAATGTGCTCATTTATAAATCTGATTGGGAAGCGATGACCAGTTTACTTATTCATGGAGTACTGAATTGCGACACAAATGCCAAAAAGTTGATATTTTCGTTGATGATCACAAACTCTCTTCAGAGTCTTTCAAATAAAAAGCTCTCAACCTGAAACTTTAATTTTGTTTCTCTTTCCACAGATGCTCCTGGCCTGTTGAAGATTTAATTCTTTCCATGTTCTGGTTTTAGTACATTAGAGAAAATATCTGTCCACATTGTTTTAAAGTGGTAATCTAAAATAAATTATGTTATAAGGTTGAGTGATGAAAATTGCTATCTATTTCTGATTATTTAATGAGGATCATCTTGGAGATACTTATGAAAACATGAAGATTGAACTTTCTATTAGATTTGGTAGGTATAAGAGTGAGAGAGCATGGTTTCACATTCAAGCAAGGCACATTTTACCAGGGTGAGAAATAAACTTTTTATAATAAACTACAAAACAACATTAATGTATAAATTTATAAAGCTTAGGAGGTTTTAAAAATATTTTATATTATATAAAATAATATTTTAATGTATAAATAATATTTTATTATAAAATAGTTATTACATTGTCCAAAAAGCAGCAACCATCTGTAAACTCATGATCAAATGAGATATGCAACAACAAAAACTGAAAAAAGTCTTGATCAGTAAAAATATACATACTTTTTTAAGAAAAAGTCAAACTAGGAAAATCATAGGCTTTCCAAATCAGTATTTTGTTTTCTAACAGAGGAATGGGATGATATTACTGCTACTGTAGTGGAATTTAAATATAAGCCAAAAGAAGGAACATTTCAAACTTTTAGCTAATCACAGGTTTCATTGTTTCAATAGATGCTCAGGGAATACATACAATTACTGAAATTGCAATTTGTGTCTCACAAGCAGAGATTGTGTCATTCAGAAAAGGCAGAAGAAATTGAGAGAATGTCAGATTCATTTGAACACACCCAACTTTAAGTATTGAAAAAAATCTCAGCAATATGGTGTAGTTTAGTAACTTTTTAAGTTATGTTGTGGTTTAATTATGAATAACCTGATTTTGCCTGTGTAATAGCTCTACAGTATTTCAATGCACTAGATGGCAGGGTGGACTGCACACTGACCTTTGTGGAAAAACCTGGAAGTTTTTAAGACATTTAAAGGTTTACAATCATGTTCTTTCTTTTCAAAAACACTTCCTAGATACATTTGTCTTATTGACTTACATTACTATTTTAACATTATAACATTTTTCCTAATAAATATATGGTGAGGTACAAGTTAACAAATACAGTTTTTGTTAACAGGTTGATCATGCTTGCCAATTTAACAGAATTCATCATGCAAGTCGATTAGCACTTGGAGGAAGCAGTTACACTAGATTTAATGTACGTGACTTTCAGAAAGTATGTGAAAAATTTCACGGAGCTTCTACAAAGTTGAGGAAAGCAGCATTAAAAGGTTGGCTGAGTTCAGAAAACAGTAAGTAAGAGAAAATGGTTGTTTTCTTGCTGAGATAACATACTGCATTGTATTCTATTCTTGGACTTCATACAATAAACATTTAGGAGGAATAACATGGGGATCTATCCATGATGTAGAGCAGACTGAGAGAAAGTACGTAAAAGTGTATAAATTCAAGCAGATTTGGGTCAGTAGATAAAGTTCAATTCAATATAATTAACACCATCAGAAATGTTTGAAGGTATGATGCTTCACTTTTCAGTTGCCAGGTTCCCCAAGAATATCTCGTTCATCGTTCACAAGTTCACTGCCAGTCACTTTGAGGCCTCTCTGCACTTGGATATTGTGAGCCCACTGACAGCAAATTATAAACAGGAAACTGGGATTGACTGATACATCTTATTTTTCAGAAGTGTATGTTATTATGAACTTCACTGCACCTTAGGGAAGTATTGACAATCCCATACAATGTAAAAGAGATGAAGTATAGAGGGTGAGTGTGGACAGGAGGGACCAACATACAACCTTATTAAATTAACATTTTCACTTAGTTGTTCAATTAGAAAAAATATAGACTTATGCAATCAATGTCAGGGAAGCTTTAAGAAAAGAAGGAAGTTCTACTTCTGACTTTCATGTCCAAAACTGTGACACCATATTTCCTGGCTGAATGAGCAACTAAACAAGGACATGAAACTATGCTCTTATTTACATATTTATCACTATTAACAGTTAATTCTGCGATACATTGTGAATCTTTTGTTCCCCATTGATTTCTTGAATCAAACACCTTGTTCAAATTTCCATATTTTGGTATGCCACTTTGATACAAGATCAGCTCTCTAAGTGTATAGGCCAGTAGAGAAATTAATAGAAACTTTCAAAGAGAAAGTTTGAGCCATTAGGCCAAGAGTATTTTCAAAGTTCGGAGATTGGGAACAAGGGAGATAAATTCTCAATTAGTACAAATATGATAAAGGATGGTATAAGTTATGTTTTTTCCATGTGGATAATTAAGAGAAAATGAAATGTATTACTGAAAGCAGATGATTAAAGCTGATTTTATTCAGATGCTGAGAGGGAACAATAGACATGATAGGCAGCAAAAACTATCTGCTACAGGAATACGGTGGGTCAAGCAGTGTAAGTAGGGGGGAAAGGAATTGTCAATTTTTTTTGGATCAAAACACTTTGATGAAGGGTTTCGATTTGAAATGCCAGCAAATCCCAGCCCAACTCAATCTACCAGCAGATTGCTCCAAATCCCAGTATCACAGTCTCTTGTGTTTCCAGACACATCAGCAATCTTGGTGCTTGTGGCATTGCTGTGTCGGTATTTGAATTAAGAGCATTCAACATGCCCCATATTGAATAATAAATTGATTAATCCCTTGTTATGCTTTAAATACTTTGAACAAAATATCCTCAATACTTAAATAAATCAGGACACATAAGACAATATTGGCTTTTTTTCTATTTTATTCATTTTTTTCTTGAGAACAGGAATGCTAAAACTGATTCAGATGCTCTGTTGAATTTTAATAATAATTTAAAATGGAAATTAGCTCATTTGAATGGGGAAGCAGGTTTTCACTTGTCCGCTCAGTCCCAGACCCTCAAGTTTTTGTTAGAGAATCCATAAACCAAACCAATTGTGTCCCTGGTTTGGAGAAGTGAGCGGTAGTTTATCAAGGGAGGTGTAGTGAAAGGTGAGATCACACTTACTTGGTGAAGCCCTAAACTGTCATGATCTAATGTGTCAAAAGGCTGTCTTTTTTTTTCATGTAATTTCCATCCTCTAACTCACATGCAAATTATGAATGAATAAATCTAAAGATTAGCTTTCAACAATTTTGTCTGCCTCCTCTGTTACTCAGCCATGTTCTTACAGTTCATCAAGCAATTTCTCTAAAGTCTCCCTTTTATCTTAATCATAGTAGCTTTTGTTTTATCTAAAAATAGATTATCTATGGGATTCCAACAGAAAGAGACCTGAAGGCTTTATAACAAAACAGGCAAAGAGGCATAATTCTAGTTGACAACGTGATGGGGCTATGCTCTGGGAAATCTTCCAGTCCTGTTGCTTCAGGATTGAACAAAGATGATGCAGAGACTGAGGATGAAAAAAGTGCAGAGGATTTGCAAAGTGTTGTTGAAGAAAATTTTTTAAGAACAAGTATCAGAAGGATATCTGGTGCTCGTTCTGCAGTGGAATTGAGCATCATCAAGCTTAACAATGACTTCTCTCCAGCAGCACCCGAAGACAAGATTCTGGAATCTGTCTCCTATGTTAATGAAAATGATGGCATAGAGATAATAGATATTGACTGAATTATATCTTCCACATACATAGGCAATTAAGTAATCTTTGTATTTAAAATTGAGTTCAAAATGTTTTTCCTGTTTTTTGATTTAAGTAATTTTGAATGATTTAAAATGTGCAGTTGATTACAAAAAAAACCCAAATGATTTTAATTTCAACTCTCAGAAGCACAAAATTAATTTAAATTTTGATATGGAGGAGGCTCCATGTCATTCAAGGTATAATTCAAGTTAAAGTTCTCTTCTTGGTCAGGTGAATGCTAAAAATCCTTTATTTGTAAGTTTCAAGACCAATTTGTCTTTGGTTCCTTTCTACAGGTCTCAGATTTCACATGTACTTTGATTCACTCCTTTCTATTTCAGTATTTTCCCTTTGATCTGTCATACTGCTATTTTGAATTTTTAACTTCAAAATATATTTAATGTGGAAATACAGCATGGTACCAGACCCTTCTGGCCCAGGAGCCCACACTGCCCAAATACATGCATATGTCTAATTAACCTACTAATCAGATACATCTTTGGAATGAGGGAGGAAACCACAGCACCCGGAGGAAGCCAACACAGTCATGGAGAGAGTTTTCAGACAGCACTAGATTTGAACTCGGGACGCTGGCGTTGTAATAGTGTTGTGCTAATTGCTATGCATTTTTCTCCAATAAATATTCTGAATTCTGAAGCCATTATTCATGTTTCCATAATTGTAGGCATTTAATCTCACCTGAGCATAGAAACATGTAGAGCAAAAAAAGGGAGAAACTCTTGCATTTATTCATTTAACAACAACATTCCACAGTCAACAAAGTGAAGTCATTAATTGGAATGCACACTGCAAATTCCTACAAGTGTGGTTGTGATTTAAAAAAAGATATTGATTGAGGAATAAATATTTTCCAAGGTGCCTAGTTCTATGAGAGTAGGTGGAGACAAAACCTTTGAAAATACATCATTTGACGCAGTGATTGTAGTAAATATACAATAGTGCGGGAAAAACCTCAACTTTTCTCTCCTGCACTTCTATCCATGTCCACTTATGGCCTCTGAGTTGTTGGCCTGTGCTCCTCCCCCTGCCCCTTCTTCCCTCCTCCCCCACCTTTTTATTCAGGTGCCTGCCTGTTTTTTGCTCAGACCTTAATGTAGGGCTCAGACCTTAAATGTTGATTATGCATCTTTGCCTCTTCTGGACGCTGCGGGGCCTGCTGAGTTAGAATTGAAACAGAATTTATTGTCGTGAACATGTTAAGAAATTTGTTGCTTTGCAGCGGAATCACAGTGCAAACATTTCTTTAAACCATATTTCAAAATAAATAGAGCAAGGAAAAAAAAGACAAAGTGAGGTGATGTCTGTGGTTCATTGTTCATTCCCTCTGCTGGCAGAGGGGACGAAGCTATCCTTGTGCTGTTGAGTGCTCATCTTCAGGCTCCTGTACCTTTTTCCTGATGGTAGCAGTGCGAAGAGGGCATGGCCTTTGGTTTTTGATGACAAGGAGGGTAACATCTTTGAGGTGTACCTGTATTGTCAGTGAGGATGAGACGTTGTTTCCAATTCAAACTGACTATGGTTTTTTCAAGTTAAGTCAACACACCTTTATTTATCATTCATACTATGTTTGCATGGGAAAGTCGAGATAGTGTTTCTCCAGGACCATGGAGCAAATTTACACAAATATAAGAATAGAAGTTAAACACATTAAAATATTAAGATGTATACAGTAAAAGTCCACGGTACAGTATACACATATGTTCTGGGAATTCAGGAGCCTGATAGCTTGGGAAAAAAATTATTGCCCAATCTGGATGTTAGGGCCTGAGTGTTGCAATACCTTCTACCATATAGCAGAAGAGAGAACAGTTTACCTGAGGGGTGTGTGGAGACCTTCACAATGTTTATTGCCTTTCACCTGCATCAAATATTGTAGATGTTCTTCATGGTAAGAAGAGAGTCCCCAATGATCTTTTCCGCTGAATTCATTATCCACTGCAGGGTCTTTTGGTCTGAGGTGGTCCAGCTTCCAAACCAGGTGGTGATGCAGTTGCACAGGATGCTCTCAATACATCCTCTGTAGAATGTAGTGAGGATGGAGGGTGGGAGATGAACTTTCCACAGCCTTTGCAGGAAGTAGAGGCACTGCTGGACTTTCTTGGCTCAGGGCCAGGTGGGATTCTCTGCCAACCGAGCCCTCGTGAAGTCAACAACCATCTCTTTTGTTTTATTAACATTCAGATACAGGTTGTTGGCTCTGCACCAGTCCATTAGTGACTGCACTTCATCTCTGTACGCTGACTCCTCATTCTTACTAAGGCACACCACGGTCACATTGTCAGCGAATGATGAAGTGGTTCGAGCTGTGTTTAGCTGCACACTTTTCAGTCAGTAGAGTGAACAGCAGTGGACTAAGTACGCAGCCCTGGGGGGCCCCTGTGCTCAGTGTGATGGTTTTAGAAGTGGTGTTACTAATCCGGGCTGTTTGAGGTCTCCCTGACAGGAAGTCAAGAATCCAATTGAAGAGGGAGGTGTTTAGACTCAGCAGGCACAACTTCCTTATCAGGTACGGAGGTATGATTGTGTTGAATGCCGAAATAAAGTCGATAAACAGCATTAAAACATAAAGACATTATTTTCCAGGTGGGTGAGGGCTAAATGGAAGGTGGTGGCAATGGTATCGTTCATAGAGCGGTTGCATCTGTATGTGAACTGTAGGGGGTCTGTGACAGGGGCAGCAGGAACTTGATGTTCCCCATGATGAGTGGTGTGAGTCTTGTGGCACCTAGACCTCTTTCTTGATAGCAGTAGTGAGAACAGAGCATGTGCTGGATGGTGTGGATCTTTGATGAATCTTTGATGATTGGTGCGGCTCTCAGAAGGCAGCATTCCCTGTTTATGTACTCAATAGTGGGGAGGGTTGGCCTGTGATGTTCTGGGCTGTGTCCACTCCCTCAGGGGCATTGATGTCCCCATCATGATGCAGCTGGTCAGCACACTTTCCACCACACCTCTGTAGAAATTTGCCAGGGTAAATCACGCCAATCACACTAAACCTCCATAAACTGCTGAGGAAGTAGAGGGGCTGATGTGCTTTCTTCACAATGCCATTGGTGTGTTAGGTCCAGGAAAGTTCCTCTGAGATAGTGCCTCACAAGAACTTAAATTTGCTCACCCACTCCACCTCTGATCTCCCAATGATCACTGGATTGCATACCTCTGGCTTTCCTTTCCTGAAGTCAACAATCAGCTTCTTAGTTTTGGTGACATTGAATGCAAGAATGTTGTTGGTGCACCATCAGCCAAGTTTTCAGTCTCCATCCTGTACGCTGACTCATCTCCTTTCTTTATTCAACCCATTACTGTGGTATCGTCGGCAAATTTGTAGATGGTGTTATTTTCATACCGAGCCAGACAGCCAGAGGTGTAAAGTGAGTAGAGCAGGGGGGCTAAGAACACAGCCCAGTGGTACTCTGGTACTGATGGAGATTGTGGAGGAGGAGAAGTTACTAATCTGATTTGGTCTGGAGGTGAGGAAATCCATGATCTAATTACACAGTTGAGTGTTAACTCCCAGCTCTTAAGAGTTTGCTGATCAGTTTTGAGGGGATTAAGTGCTGAACTGTAGTCGATAAAGAGCATCCTCCATCTTAGCTGTCCAGGTGTTCCAGGGCTTTGATAGAGCCAGTGAGACAGCTTCTGCTGTAGACCTGTTACTACAATAGGCGAACTGGAACGTATCCATATCATCGTTCAGGCAGGAGCTAATCTGCATCATCACCAGCCTTTCAGAACACTTCATCACTGTTGACATAAGTGCTACTGGTTGAGTCATTAAGGCAGGTTACTGCACTCTTCTTGGGCACTGGTATGATTGACGCCTGTTTGAGACAGGTGGGTACCATGCCCATCTGCAGTGAGATATTGAAGATACTGTATCTGTGAATACCTTGGAAAGTTGGTCAGCACATATTGTTAATACTCAGCAGGGGTTCTCCATCCAGGCCAGATGCTTTCCTCAGATTCAGTCTCCTGAAGGCAGCACTGATACAAACAGGATGGGATCAATAGGGGATGTGGGGGTGCAGAGCAATGGTTCTTCGCTGTAACTGTTGTCAAATCTGGCATAGAAGGCATTGAGTTCTGCTATTTCAGCAGATTTGGTTTTGTAACAGGCTGTGGCATTTAGGTCCTGCCACAGATGTTGGGTGTCCCTTGTTGTATCCATTTCCATCTGGAATTTCCACTTTGCCTGGGAGATAGTTTTCCGTAGTTATCCCTGATTGTATCCCCGAAAGCAGAGTCGGAGTCAGAACAAGTCTAATCAGGAGGCATTAGGGTAACCGTGAGGGGGCACAAACTGACATTCAAAAACTCACTCACTGGGGTAGGGGATAGCGAGTGCCATGCCTGCCATGAATCTCCACCATGCGCCATCATCCGACTTCCCCCTCCCTCCGATGTAACAAACACGTGTGCATTTAGTGCATGGAGATGAAACCCCTTGTGTCGCTAGTGCTGCAAGTGGTGCCGGCTGTATTCAAGAGTCAGATGGTTGAGGGGTATGAACTATTTTTGAACTTGGAGGTTCAAATCCTGAGGCACCTCTACCTCTTTCCTGATAGTAGCAGCGAGAACAGAGCATGACCTGGGAGGTGAGATTAATGCTACTCGTCAATTAATGAGAAATTGATCAGAAGTCAATCCACAGGACCATGAGAGTGGCAAAGAGGATCAATGGGGTTTCCTTCCCCCCCCCCCCCCCACCTCCCACTCCATCGATGTGATCTACCAGGATTGTTGTCTGAAGAGGGTGTGCAAAACCATTGAGAACTCCTTCTTGTTGGGAAAGTGCTACAGAAGTATCAGAGCCAGCACCACCAGGCTGAGGAACAGCTTCTTCTCTCAGGCAGTGAGAATGCTGAATAACCAAAGGAACTGCTCACACTAACCATCTATTGACCCCTTCACAGAGTCCTTGATCCCTCATCGACTTCCAGGCATGAGAGTGGAGGGTGGGGTAGCAGCCTTGTCGGTGGGGGGGTTTAATGGCGCAGGCTGTCCACCATTCCTCGCCTTCCTATTCGCTCTCAACTTATTAGACAACCAAAGCCAATGCAACATGGCAGCCAGCTGCCGCGAGAGGTTGACCACCATCGCCAGCTCTTGCAAGTGGTTGGACAACCCCTATCATAGTTGCGATTTTCCATAGGTATGCCCTTGCTTTCGACCCCGAAAGGTCAATCGACCCCCCCCCCCCACCCCTTTCAACCTCCAGACATTTTTCAGCCCCTTGGATTGTCCCAGCGACCCCTTTGGAGACGCCTGATCAGGAAAAACTTTGATATATCTATACAAAGCCCTGGAACACCTGGACAGTATACGATTTGTTTGCATTGTCGGAAGGACAAGTCCCAGGTTGGACTTGTACCATCAGCTGACAATAAACTTGACTTGATCCTCTTGGGGATGGCAACGTTTCCTCTGGAGACATAGAATGGTTGAGGAATCCCACCTGTGCTCTACTGGGCTGAGCCCACTGCCTTCTGCAGGACTGAGTCCGGGCGACGGCGAATTAGTGACTTAAAACTCATTTAGAATTTAAAATGTTGACGGATGCACTCTTTAACACCTGCTTATGTGAGAAGCTGGGCCCGACTTCCCCAACCAGGCGGGACGCCACGAATGACCTTTAACCCTCCCCGGCGGTCTGTTGTCAAGGGCGCGCGACGTCACCAGGCAACCGGTGGCCGACGCTAACGGCTGTGCTTCTGAGAGATGCGAATTACCACGCGATTCAGTCGCAGCTCGGATTCCCGAAGAGTGAAGGGGGGGGGTGGAATTAATAAATAGCCCGATTCTAAAGAAGAAGCCGGCTGGCTGACTTGTCTTGGCGAATCCCACCCCCCACCATTCCTCGACGCGATTGGTTCGGACTACTCGACCACGGCGGAGAGTAGAATATTCTGATTGGCTCCTCCGCAGGAATTGTGGAAAACCGACCGCCATTGGTGGAAATGGCGAGTGACCCGCGCGAGCGGCGGCTTCATTTCGTTGGACGGGAGCGTCTGCCCAGAGAGAGCGTTGGTTGTTGCACAGGCCTCTCGTTGGGCTCCAAGCGGTGAGGGTAGCATGGATATGAGGCGGGCGACATGAAAGGTTTGCAGGCTCTGCTTTTTATTTCAGGTATGTTAGGTCTTCCACCCATCCCTCCCCACTTCCCTCCCCCCACCCATCCCTCCCCACTTCCCTCCCCCCACCCACCCCTCCCCACTTCCCTCCCCCCACCCACCCCACCCCACTTCCCCCCCCACCCATCCCTCCCCCCTCCCATCCCACCCCACTTCCCTCCCCCCTCCCATCCCACCCCACTTCCCTCCCCCCTCCCACCCCACTTCCCTCCCCCCACCCACCCCACTTCCCTCCCCCCACCCACCCCACTTCCCTCCCCCCACCCACCCCACTTCCCTCCCCCCACCCACCCCACTTCCCTCCCCCCACCCACCCCACTTCCCTCCCCCCACCCACCCCACTTCCATCCCACCCCACTTCCATCCCACCCCACTTCCATCCCACCCCACTTCCATCCCACCCCACTTCCCTCCCCCCTCCCATCCCACCCCACTTCCCTCCCCCTCCCATCCCACCCCACTTCCCTCCCCCCTCCCATCCCACCCCACTTCCCTCCCCCCTCCCATCCCACCCCACTTCCCTCCCCCTCCCATCCCACCCCACTTCCCTCCCCCCTCCCATCCCACCCCACTTCCCTCCCCCCTCCCATCCCACCCCACTTCCCTCCCCCCTCCCATCCCACCCCACTTCCCTCCCCCCTCCCATCCCACCCCACTTCCCTCCCCCCTCCCATCCCACCCCACTTCCCTCCCCCCTCCCATCCCACCCCACTTCCCTCCCCCCACCCATCCCACCCCCCACCCATCCCACCCCACTTCCCTCCCCCACCCACCCCACTTCCCTCCCCCCACCCACCCCACTTCCCTCCCCCCACCCACCCCACTTCCCTCCCCCCACCCACCCCACTTCCCTCCCCCCACCCACCCCACTTCCCTCCCCCCACCCACCCCACTTCCCTCCCCCCACCCACCCCACTTCCCTCCCCCCACCCACCCCACTTCCCTCCCCCCACCCACCCCACTTCCCTCCCCCCACCCACCCCACTTCCCTCCCCCCACCCACCCCACTTCCCTCCCCCCACCCACCCCACTTCCCTCCCCCCACCCACCCCACTTCCCTCCCCCCACCCACCCCACTTCCCTCCCCCCACCCACCCCACTTCCCTCCCCCCACCCACCCCACTTCCCTCCCCCCACCCACCCCACTTCCCTCCCCCCACCCACCCCACTTCCCTCCCCCCACCCACCCCACTTCCCTCCCCCCACCCACCCCACTTCCCTCCCCCCACCCACCCCACTTCCCTCCCCCCACCCACCCCACTTCCCTCCCCCCACCCACCCCACTTCCCTCCCCCCACCCACCCCACTTCCCTCCCCCCACCCACCCCACTTCCCTCCCCCCACCCACCCCACTTCCCTCCCCCCACCCACCCCACTTCCCTCCCCCCACCCACCCCACTTCCCTCCCCCCACCCACCCCACTTCCCTCCCCCCACCCACCCCACTTCCCTCCCCCCACCCACCCCACTTCCCTCCCCCCACCCACCCCACTTCCCTCCCCCCACCCACCCCACTTCCCTCCCCCCACCCACCCCACTTCCCTCCCCCCACCCACCCCACTTCCCTCCCCCCACCCACCCCACTTCCCTCCCCCCACCCACCCCACTTCCCTCCCCCCACCCACCCCACTTCCCTCCCCCCACCCACCCCACTTCCCTCCCCCCACCCACCCCACTTCCCTCCCCCCACCCACCCCACTTCCCTCCCCCCACCCACCCCACTTCCCTCCCCCCACCCACCCCACTTCCCTCCCCCCACCCACCCCACTTCCCTCCCCCCACCCACCCCACTTCCCTCCCCCCACCCACCCCACTTCCCTCCCCCCACCCACCCCACTTCCCTCCCCCCACCCACCCCACTTCCCTCCCCCCACCCACCCCACTTCCCTCCCCCCACCCACCCCACTTCCCTCCCCCCACCCACCCCACTTCCCTCCCCCCACCCACCCCACCCCACTTCCCCGGCCTTTCTCTCCTCCTTCCTGATGTCACAAAGCGGCGACGCAACCATTTATCTCCGTGACGGTAGCGAGCTGGCTGTCAGGCTGGGGAAGGGTCAGGGGTGGGGGAGGGAGGGAGGGGGGGAGGGGAACAATATACGGCAAGGCTTGCCCCGGACGATCCGCGGCTCTTTATCAGCATGGCTTCCGAGTTACTTGTGCGGAGGTGGAGTTGGGCAGCCTCCGACTTCAAGGTAAAACTGAAATAAACGGGTACGGACTAAAATTCACTGATCTCCCCCCCCCCCGATTTTGTTGTCTTCTAAACAATAAATTAAAGGTACTCGTTGATTGAGTTATTAAAGCCACTTTAATAGCCCAACCAATGAGTACCGCCGACGCAAAAAAAAATTATTCTTGGATAACTTGCTAGTTAATTGAAGATCAAATGCCTAGAAGCAATTTCCATTTTCTCTTGTGGGGAAAAAAAAACCTGGCACTTGGATGAGTTCCATTCCATCAATTGATGCTATCCAAGAATCCAACTTTTATGGGGGGTTGGGGGGGGAGTGTAGTTTTTGAACCAACTTTTTGTTTAAAAGGGATGAGATTCTGCCCAAAAAGTGAAGCTATTGTGAGCTCTCGGTTTTAGTAAAATGGGATTATCACTGTAAGGGATAGTTTAGACAGGAGGAACTGAATGGACACAGTTAACATTTAAAACAAGCACCATCACAACACAAGTGACAATTTGATACTTTGGAAGAGTTGAGGGAAGGCTTGTCACAGTCTGTTCCAGATTCGATACATTTGCAAAGACACTGATTTTGCAGGGGAGAACCATTCTGACAGCTGAAGAGAAAACAGCTTTTCGAAGCAGCTCTTGTGGCCAACTATTTTATGGAATTCAGAGCAAAGCATGCTCTATGAATGTCTGGGCCTTCTCGGTGGATTGACCTGTGCCAAGAGGGTCTTTTGGGACGCAAAGTGCTTCATTGGAGAGACCAGTACTAGGGTCTTGGAAGCCTCATGGATGCTGCCCAGTTTGAGTCTCGCCTACAAAAGGACCAGGAGTTTTATGACTACAGCTCGTGTGGATGGACATTTTATCAAAAGGCAATGCAAGGAGAATTCTGAAGACTGCAGCAGCCACAACTCCAGTTTTCCCATAAATTCATGATTAATTCTGGGCTTCAAATTTCAAAGGTCTACAATTCAACACTGAATTTAAAAGACTGAATTTTGAAGCAACATTCTAGATTTTGGCCTGGACTGTAATGGTTTGAGTATATCACACACACTAGTGCACCTGTGCATAGATGGGGATAGATTTAGTGTTAAGGATAGTTTGAGTAAGAAATAAAATTAATATTTAAAAAAAATCTGTCTAGTTCATTGTCTATTGCTGCTCATTAGGTGTGGTTCGTAAGAAAACAATCTTGAAAACTCACTAGCTGGTACGACAACTGTATGTGTTTTTATTTCTGTCCCCCAGGGTCAAGAACTAGGAAACTTCCTCATTACAAGTTTGTGTGATGCCCAATTAATCAAGTGTCAATTGATTTTTTTTTTTGATTGCCCCTTTTGTCTAAATGAGGTGTCTGCACAGGCATAGAAATACAATCCTGTTACAAACAAAAGAAACAATTGTGTGGTTTTTGGAGTTGAAATTTTTTTATTTTAGATAGCATACCTCTAAGGATAGTCATGCACTGCAGAAGCATTATTTTGTTGGTCTGGTTATTCAGCAAGTGAGTCAAATCCCACGAGAGCAATTTGAATAAATCCTGCAAATGTGATTCTTGTAAGTACTTAATGAATAGTGTCTGAGTACTTTTAGAAGGACTGTAGAGATTTGAGAAGATATGTAACCACCACAATGTCACCGATCAGCATCTTAATTGCTGACCAATGATACCCATGTCCTTAAATAGAGGAAAAATGGAGAATATTTTTAAGAAGGCAGTTCTATATAAATAAATAGAATATTTATAAATATTCTATTTATTTATATAGTGTAGCGCTCGCGGAAAAGAATGATGTACACCAAAGCCTTGAAGTTGAGACTGGTTTATTGTGTTTGTATGGGTCCCCCAGGCACCTACATCAAGGCACTGCATCATTGGAGTGCCGGCCTGGGGTTGGCGGCTGGCGTTCTCACCTTAGTTCACCATCTTCCCTCTATGCAGGAGGTCACCTGTGATGAAGGCCAGTGTTTACCCCCTAGGTCTGTGCAGTCGCTGCGTTTGTCGTCCATTTTGTGGGGCGGTCCACGTCTCTGTGTGTGAGCTGCCACACGAATCCCCCCCTTCAACCGGCAGTTAGGCAGTTATGTGTTGGCTTGGGTGGTTCGCCCCGTGTCGCTGGGGAGGAGTGGAGACTGGCTGGTTACAGTCCAGAAATGCCAGCTCCAGGCAGTCTATGGTAAAGATCTCCTTACCACAGATATCAAGGTCAAAATCAGAGCAGTTGTCCGTGATGACCTTGTACAGCCTCTCGTAGGGGTGGCCAGTGTGTGCCCCTTTGCACGAACACATACTGTCAAGCCTTTAAGTCCCTTGGATGTTGTGTTTTGGCTGGCCATGTAGTGGAGGTCATGCGGGACCAGGGATCCCAGTTTTCACCACAAGTTCTTAAGGGTGGCTGCGGGGGTCTTCCAGGCATTTTTTCGGGGGCTAGGAACTCCCCTGGAATGATTAAGGGTGCGCTGTAGACTATCTCCACTCCTGAGGCATTTAAATCTTCCTTTGGCGCGATATTAATTCTCAGTAGGACCCAAGGCTATTCGCCTACCCAGTAAGGATCCTTAAGCCAGGCCATCAAGGCTGCCTTCAGGTTCCTGTGGAACTGTTCCTGAGGGTGGTATGCTGTGGAATGGTGGAGCTGTGTCCTAGATGTAAATTGTGCCCCCCCTACCCAAGGTTAGGTGCTCTGGGACCCTGAATCTGGATACCCATGTGTTGATGAGTGCCTGGCGCAGGTTTCTGTGGTGGTATCAGCCAGAGGGACTGCCTCAGGCCACCTTGTGGTGTGGTCAACCATGGTCAGCAGGCATCTCTTCTCAAGGCAAACTGGTAGCAGCCCCACTATATCAATAAGTTTGTGGCTGAACCTGCTCTGTGCAGGTTCAAATGTTTGCATGGGTGCCTTTGAGTCTGCACTGGATGGGCAGCTCGTGCAGGTCTTAGCCCACTGACTGACCTGCTTCCTGAAGTCATGCCAGAAAAACCTACTAGCCACAACCTTGACAGTAGCTTGTATTGCTGGATACACCAGATTATATGTGGTGACGAAAACCTGGTCAGGACAATGGGGCGAGGGTTGCTGGTGGAGATGTTGCACAGTAGTGTCAGGTTGCTTGGGCCGATGGGGATATCTTCCACCTAGAGATGGCTGTCCTAAAAGCAGGGATCTCTCGGTCTTGCTGCTGTGCTTTGGCGAGGGCCATGTAGTGGAGCCCCTACTCCCCCGCACTGTGGCGAGGTGTGACAAATTTGGACACTTAGGACAAGAGTCTTTGCTGTTGGGCCGACTACTGGTCCAGTACCTTATGAAAAGCGAAGGTCAATGACTTGTGATTGGTGAAGACCTTACAAAAAGTAATAGAAGTGTCTTGCCGCCAGGTACAGTGCTAATAGCTCTCAGTTGAAAGTCCTGTATTTGAGCTCTGCGGGTTGGAGGTGTCTATTGAAAAAGGCCAAGGGTTGCCACTAGCCTTCAATGAGATGATCCAGTACGTCTTCTACTGCAGTAGGTGCCTCTGGTCAGGGGTGTACCAAAGGATGCCATCCTTTGCCTTGCCCCAGCCAGGTAGCGCCCTTTGCCTTGCCCCAGCCAGGTAGCGCCCTTTGCCTTGCCCCAGCCAGGTAGCGCCCTTTGCCTTGCCCCAGCCAGGTAGCGCCCTTTGCCTTGCCCCAGCCAGGTAGCGCCCTTTGCCTTGCCCCAGCCAGGTAGCGCCCTTTGCCTTGCCCCAGCCAGGTAGCGCCCTTTGCCTTGCCCCAGCCAGGTAGCGCCCTTTGCCTTGCCCCAGCCAGGTAGCGCCCTTTGCCTTGCCCCAGCCAGGTAGCGCCCTTTGCCTTGCCCCAGCCAGGTAGCGCCCTTTGCCTTGCCCCAGCCAGGTAGCGCCCTTTGCCTTGCCCCAGCCAGGTAGCGCCCTTTGCCTTGCCCCAGCCAGGTAGCGCCCTTTGCCTTGCCCCAGCCAGGTAGCGCCCTTTGCCTTGCCCCAGCCAGGTAGCGCCCTTTGCCTTGCCCCAGCCAGGTAGCGCCCTTTGCCTTGCCCCAGCCAGGTAGCGCCCTTTGCCTTGCCCCAGCCAGGTAGCGCCCTTTGCCTTGCCCCAGCCAGGTAGCGCCCTTTGCCTTGCCCCAGCCAGGTAGCGCCCTTTGCCTTGCCCCAGCCAGGTAGCGCCCTTTGCCTTGCCCCAGCCAGGTAGCGCCCTTTGCCTTGCCCCAGCCAGGTAGCGCCCTTTGCCTTGCCCCAGCCAGGTAGCGCCCTTTGCCTTGCCCCAGCCAGGTAGCGCCCTTTGCCTTGCCCCAGCCAGGTAGCGCCCTTTGCCTTGCCCCAGCCAGGTAGCGCCCTTTGCCTTGCCCCAGCCAGGTAGCGCCCTTTGCCTTGCCCCAGCCAGGTAGCGCCCTTTGCCTTGCCCCAGCCAGGTAGCGCCCTTTGCCTTGCCCCAGCCAGGTAGCGCCCTTTGCCTTGCCCCAGCCAGGTAGCGCCCTTTGCCTTGCCCCAGCCAGGTAGCGCCCTTTGCCTTGCCCCAGCCAGGTAGCGCCCTTTGCCTTGCCCCAGCCAGGTAGCGCCCTTTGCCTTGCCCCAGCCAGGTAGCGCCCTTTGCCTTGCCCCAGCCAGGTAGCGCCCTTTGCCTTGCCCCAGCCAGGTAGCGCCCTTTGCCTTGCCCCAGCCAGGTAGCGCCCTTTGCCTTGCCCCAGCCAGGTAGCGCCCTTTGCCTTGCCCCAGCCAGGTAGCGCCCTTTGCCTTGCCCCAGCCAGGTAGCGCCCTTTGCCTTGCCCCAGCCAGGTAGCGCCCTTTGCCTTGCCCCAGCCAGGTAGCGCCCTTTGCCTTGCCCCAGCCAGGTAGCGCCCTTTGCCTTGCCCCAGCCAGGTAGCGCCCTTTGCCTTGCCCCAGCCAGGTAGCGCCCTTTGCCTTGCCCCAGCCAGGTAGCGCCCTTTGCCTTGCCCCAGCCAGGTAGCGCCCTTTGCCTTGCCCCAGCCAGGTAGCGCCCTTTGCCTTGCCCCAGCCAGGTAGCGCCCTTTGCCTTGCCCCAGCCAGGTAGCGCCCTTTGCCTTGCCCCAGCCAGGTAGCGCCCTTTGCCTTGCCCCAGCCAGGTAGCGCCCTTTGCCTTGCCCCAGCCAGGTAGCGCCCTTTGCCTTGCCCCAGCCAGGTAGCGCCCTTTGCCTTGCCCCAGCCAGGTAGCGCCCTTTGCCTTGCCCCAGCCAGGTAGCGCCCTTTGCCTTGCCCCAGCCAGGTAGCGCCCTTTGCCTTGCCCCAGCCAGGTAGCGCCCTTTGCCTTGCCCCAGCCAGGTAGCGCCCTTTGCCTTGCCCGCCATTAGAGAGAAGAGGGGGTGCATGATGCAGGCAATCTGTGGTAATGGTGAATTTCTATAGTAATGGTGAATTCCTGTAGAGCTTTTATCGTATGTGGCTTGGTGAAGTGCTGGACTGCCTCGACCTTTCTGGGGAGGCAGCTACCTGGAAGTATGACTGTAGTCTTGGTTTTGAATGATGGAATATGGAAATGCAGAGCTGTGTACCCCTGGAGAAGGTAACATAATTTGAGAAACCAATATGTCACTTTTTGAAGGATTTCTGTGTTTATTTATTCTGTGTCCCAGGAAATTGATAGTATCCAGGCTGAATTGGCACTTCTCAGGGTTGATTGCCAAACCAAATTCACTTCTCTCAACTGGGTGCACAGTTGTCTCAGGATGGCAGTATGCTCTTTATCGATGAATGCAAATGGGAGGTCCTGGCCCACTCTGTCCATCAGCTGCTGGAAAGTTTGTGCCACATTTTTCAGACTGTAGGGCATGTGTGAGAATTCGAACAGGCCAAAGGAGGTTATAATTGCAGTCTTGGGGACATCCTGGGGGTGAACTTGGATTTGGTGGTACCCCTGAATGAACTTTGGAAAACACTAGCCCCCTGTACAGGTTGGGCACCATGTGGAAGGGGGAGGCCTAGGGACTGTTGGAGTGTTGCACAATCTCAAGCTCCTCCATTTTATTTTTTAATATTTTAATTATATTTTCACACAAGCTTGTACACCCATATACATTGTTAGTGCCATCCTGGCAGTTAGTATTCAAATTTGCATACACTTTATTCTTATTATTGACTGCATACACCAGCTCGCATCTTTTCCAGTCCCCCCCACATCTAACACAGGACAACTCATTTAGACTTCAACCAACAACAGAAAACATTACACCAGGATAATAAATAATAATTGTTGCAGTTCGGTGGGTGATTGACAGGCTGATTATATATTCCTGACTTTCCTTGGTCGGGAATTAGTGTGAGGGAGAGGACACCAGGCAGGGAATGGGGGAATCAGTAACCACCATATGCTTAAGTGGTGCATTTATGGCTGCCAAATCCTTCAAAAAGTGACGTATTGGTTTCTCAAATTATGTTACCTTCTCCGGGGAACACAGCTCTGCATTTCCATATTCCATTGTTCAATACTAAGACTACAGTCGGACTTCCAGGTAGCTGCAATGCACTTCCTGGACATTGCCAATGTGATTAACACAAAATGGATTTGAAATTTGGACAGCATCACTGTAAGCCTTGTGTCCATTATGTTTACCAACAGGAACAACTCTGGGTCCTGCAGAAATCGTTTACCTATGATTTTTTTCTAAGATTTGGCCTAGTTCTTCCTAAAAGGGCCTCACCTTGGCACATGACCAGGTTGCATGTACAAATATCCCAGTCGCCATGCTGCATCTGAAGCATTGGTCGGAGAGTTCAAGTTTTGACCTGTTTATTTTTTGCGGTGTTAGATAAACCTATTGCAAGAAATTATATTAATCACTTGCTTTAATATGGGGCTGCCCTTCTTTCCTGACATTAATTTAGCATCCCATTCATAAATAAAGTCCAATGCCGTCCCCTCACTCACCAGGTGCAGATCAATTTGTGCCCAGGATGGTACATCTCCCTGGAAGAAAGAGGCGATGCATCTTGACAGGGCTGCCTAATAATATTTTAAAGTCTGGCATCCTCAATCCACCTATAGTGCCATGTTAATTTTTCCATGGAGACCCTTGCCATCTTACCATTCCAGAGAAACATTCTGAACTTGTGTAGCAGCTGTTTGAAGAAACACCAGGGTAATGGCACAGGTAATGTCTGAAAAAGATACTGTAATCTTGGCAACACATTCATTTTGATGCTGTTAACCCTGCCCACGAATGTTATGGCCTGGGACATCCATCTATTTTAATTCTCGACTCTAGCAAAGGGGTGTAATTTAATTTGTATAGATTATTCAAGTTGCCATCAATATTAATTCCCAGATATTTGATCCCCTTCTGCGGCCACTTTAAATTGCTATTTTCTTTAAGTTGGCATTGCCTCAATTTTTCCCCAATTGATCTTGTACCCGGAGAGTTTCCCCATAGACCTCCAATATCACGTGCAGTCGAGACAAAGAAGCCGCAGGGTCTGTCAGATATATCAGCACGTCATCAGCAAATAAGTTGATTTTTGTGCTCCTCCTGGCCCACTCTATAACCTTTCATGTCTGAATCAGTGGTTCCATCCCTAGCACAAAGAGAGCCGGTGATTGTAGGCACCCTTGTCTTCTAGATCTGGTAAGTGGGAAAACTGTTTGTCCATTGGTCGTCACCTTTGCCTTGGGCGCATTGTATAATGCTCTAATACAATTTTGAAAAGTTGTCCCTAACCTCACCTTCTTCAGCACTTTAAATAAAAAAAAATCCCACTCCAGTCTATCAAAACCCTTCTCTGAATCCAAGGAAGTACTAATCCCTTCTCATTTCCGATTTGTGCCAGATGCATTACACTCAACAGTTTGCTAATGTTATCTGCTGCTTGCCTCTAACAAAGCCTGCCTGATCTTTATTAATTTGGATAAATGCAATGGAAATCCATTTGCCAGGGCCTTGGCAAAGATTTTATCATTATTCAGCAGGGAGATTGGTCTATGAGAAGAAGGCACAAGTAGATCCTTTCCCTTCTTTAAGATCGCCATAAGAATCGCCGTTGCAAAAGATTCCAAGTGGGTCAGTGTCTCCCCTGCCTGATCTATCACCTCCAAATACAGAGGCATTAGTAAATCCTTAAATTCTCGATAGAACTCAGGTGGGAATCCGTCCTCCCCCGAGACTTGCCAGCTTGTAGCACACTCAATGCTTTTCCCAGCTCTTCCTCTAAGAGGAAGATCTAGTCTCTCCTGCTCCTCTGAGCTTAAATTTGGGAGATCTAATCTAGCCAGAAATTTGTCTGTTTGATTAGAATCCCCAGTCAATTCAGATTTATACAATCCTTCATAGAATTCTCTGAAGGTGTCATTAATTTTCTTTGGTTTATGAGATCTGGGCATTTTCTCTATATATTGCATTAATTGTTATTGAGGCTTGTTCTGCCCTTAACTGCCAAGTAAGGACCCTGTGAGCTCTTCCCCCAACTCGTAATACTTTTGCCTCCTCCTCCCAGAGGACCCCAAAACCTTGCAGCAATAGATATTCACCAAGATAAATGGTTACTTAAACAAAAGTTGCTTTTAATTTTCTTTACACATGAAAAGAGGATCAAACTTTAACTTAACCCCTTTCTAATTCTAAGTCCACATGTATGTAATGTGTGAGTAAGTTTAGAAAAGTTCTTTGATTCAGTCCAATCTCACTTCTCAATCCTCCAAGTTCACTGGTTTCAGGCAATTCTTGTACTGTGCGCAGAATTTAACATTTATGAATTTCACCAGGATTTGGTGCTTGAAAGGTAGATGGTTATCGCTCAGGAAGGCTCTTCTGTTTTCAGAGAAAGATTTGTTACTCTTTGGACACCCACAACAGCTTCCTGAAGGAAGCTATCACATGGGCAAAATGTCACAGCCATTAACGATGGTTGTCTAGGTGTTTCCTGGAAACCCACAGGGTGGGTGGGGCTCTGTACCCCATCACCGGTAATTGAATTGTCCTGGGGTATTAACTTGCCTCTCCCCTGGTCTTGGTATCTCAGACATCTGTTGGTGGGGCTTGCTGATATGGTCTTTGATGGTGCCAGTATCCTTTTGCGCTCCCCAGAGGATGTCTGGGGAGAACCCTCTGGAGGTCGCTGAAGTATTCGTGAGCAAAAGTCTGATATCCTCAGGCAGTTGCTCCAGAAAGATCTGCTCGAAGAGCAGGCAAAGTTTGGGGCCTTTTTTGGAATATTTTATTTTGATTTTCAAACATGTATCAAATGTACATCTTTTACATAAATATAGTAAAATAGTCTATATGCTGCTTACATACAAAATAAAAATCCTTAAAAAAAAATACAAATTTTCATAAGTATTTGTAACAAAAATCAACTTAATTTTTTTTCCCAAGCAGTAATCATTCAACCCCTCCCCCATCTTTGCTATCCCCTTCCCTTTAACTTAAACAGGATAAACGGATACAGGGTCTTTCCATCCATGCTGGAGCTTAGTTTAAAAAAAAATAAAAATAGTATAAAATCGAGGGAAGATCATAAATTTACAACAGCATTATTTGTGCATCAATATAATCAAATAGGGTTGCCAGATCTTGAGGAATGTATCATGTTCACAAATTATGTGATCTTTTCCATAGGAATACAACTGTCTATTTCTGATATCCATCTTGCCAAAGAGATCGGTGTATTTGACTTCCATGTGACTGCCACACATTTCTTGGCTATCGCCAGTGCAATCTTAGTAAACTCTATTTGATACTCTGTAAAATGATTATTAATATCTATAAAATTCCCCAATAAATTCCAGGTTACCAGGAAAATTAACTCCAGTAATCTTTGTTAAGACGTCCGACTCTTCTTGCCAGAAAGAATTGACCTTGGTACATGACCACACTGAATGAAGAAATGTTCTTTCCTCTATTTTGCATAGAAAACATCTATCTGATATTTCTGGTTTTGATTTGTGCAATCTTTGTGGAGTTGTATATAATTTGATGCAAAAAATTATTTTGCACCAAACCATACCTCGCATTGATAATCAAAGTAATCCCTTCTTTACACCATTCAGCCCAAGATTGTTCTGATATGTTCACTGCCAGATCTGCTTCCCATCTTTCTCTCTATCTATGTATTCCAGATTTTTTCCTGTCCATTTGTAGGGCATAATATATTCAAGTAATAAATTTAGGTATTGTACCCATCCCTAATGTATGCTCCAATTGACTCACACCTGGAGGAGTCCTATAATTTCCCCAAGTTTCTCTCAGAAAAGCCCTTTGTTGTAAATAACAAAGAAAAGTGCCATTTGGAACACCATAAGTTTGTTTCCTTTATTCAAATGACATTAAAACTCCATCTTTGTAGAGGCCAGCCATGTAGCAAATCCCTTTCCGAGACCATATATTTAAAATCCTATTTCCCATTATCATAGGCAACATTCGATTATTGCAGTGTGTCGCAATATTTGTAGATGTATTTGGGAGATAAATTGATAAAATCAGGTTACATACACACACATTTTAAAACCGATCTTATTTGAAATACTGAAGAATTCATATTCAGTGACTTTACAAAAACTGTGGAGAATGCTATGCACATTTCACAAGTAGGTGTTAATTGAAATGATGTAATGAAACGAGTAGACTATTGTCTTGAAGGAATCAGGGGAGTCTGTGTTGAACATTTTTACAAGACCTCTGACCTTTCAGCAAAGTGCTCACTCAAAGGTCACTCCTGGGTTCTTTTTTACCTAAAAATAACAGATGGGAGCAGAGGACTAACTCCTATTGTTTTGCTGGAGAAGGAGGGGGTTTTGCGAGAGATAGAGAGAGAGCAAGAGACTGAACAGTCACAGTTGAAACAAGCAGGAGAAGCTGGTTGGAACTGAAAAAGGAACCCCAGAGTGATGGATAGCTGGAAGTGTTATCTGTCTGATGTTTCTCTGGAATAAGAACAGAAAGGAACGGGCAAGTTTTGTCAGCAAGGCATTGAAGTGACTAATGGTGGTATCTCTCTCTCTCTCTCTCTCTCTCTCTCTCTCTCTCTTTCCCCCCGCCACCACCATGAGAACCTTCCTGAATGGTAAACATTTACCTTTCGACCACCACAACAGCCTAGTGAACTTTTTACAATTTAAATTCTGAGCAACCATTGAACTTGGAGGTATGAGAAGTGAGATTGGACTGTGAAACAAAGAACTTTTCTAAACATTACATACACATGTGCTTAGAATTAGAAGGGGATTAAGTATAGTTAAATTAATAGAAATAAGAAGGGGGTTAAGTTAGGTAAAGTAAGTTAGTAGTGATAAGTTAAAGTTCGATTCTGTTTTCATGTTTAAAGATAATTAAAAGCAACTTTTGTTTAACTACTTGGTAAATGTCTATTGCTGCTGGGTTTTGGGCTTGTAACAACAGAGTGGAAATCTTAAAGATATTCCAGTTTTCCTTCCTGTATTGTCATTAATATATTGCCAGACCTTTATCAAATGAATCCATATAGGATCGTGGTCTTTCTCTTAATTAATTTCCAGTTCCATCTATAGATGAAATCTTTAGGCAATGTTTCATCCATCTCATGCAGTACCATTTTGATAAATCAGTTTCAAAGAAAAATGACAAAAATCTCAATTGTGAAGCCAGATAATTAAAAAAAAAATCTGGGAGCCTTAACCCCCCCCAAATTTATGATAGAATGTCAATTTTTCTAATGCTATTCTAGGTATTTTATTATTCCATTAAAAATTGTCTAACCAAACCATTTACTATTTTTAAAAAGACTTGGTAAATATTGGTATTGACTGGAACAAATATTGAATCTTTGGTATAATCTTCATTTTAATACAATTAACTTTCCTTGCTAACGTTAGGGGTAGGTCCTTCCATTTTTGTAAGTCTTTTTCTATTTTCGCAAGCAGAGGAGAGTAATTCAATTCCACAAGTTATTCAAGTTGTTATCGAGCATAATTCCCAAGTATTTAATCCCTTCACTTTTCCATTTAAGCATTCTATTCACTTTACAACATTTGTAGTCATGATTTCTGAAAGTTTCACTTTTATTCATATTTATCTTGAATCCTGAAACTCTTCCATATTTTAAAATTTCCTGCAGCTTTTTCATTAACCTTTAGGCTTCAGACACATATAACAGTATATCATCGGCAAACAAACTAATTCTGTTTTGGTCTTGCCGTGACCCCGAAGCCTTTAATTTCACGATTGCCTCTAATCATTTCTGCTAGAGGTTCTATAGCCGTAACAAATAATGCTGGAGAGAGGGGGAAGCTTAACCTACTCTATCGACTCAATGGGAACATTTCTGATGTTTGACTATTGGTTAAATTACTTTTGTTTGTGGTTTTTGATATAATTCCCTAATCCAATTAATAAATCCTAGTCCTATACCTAAATTTTCCAATGTTTTGAACAAAAAAGACCATTTGGGTCTATCGAATGCTTTTTCTGCATCTAGTGATACTACTATATTGGGATCCTTCCTTGATTGAGCTAGAAGTATTATGTTAAATAATTGCACCAGATTATTTGACACTTGTCTACCCTTAACAAATCCCACTTGATCTGTATGTATTAATTTAGGTAAATATTGTCCCAGCCTGCTCACCAGTGCTTTTGCTGTTTTATAGTCTTTATTTAAAAGATATATCGGTTGGTAAGAAGAGGTTCTTTTTTGGAAGTACAGTAATTATTGACATTGAGAAGCGATCTGGCTGTGCCTGAGTTTCTACTGCTTGTTCTATTACATCCATAAATAAAGGCATTAGCAAATCTTGAAATTCTTTATAAAACTCAGCCAGGAATCCATCCTCACCCGGAGCTTTGTTAGGTTGAAGAGTTCCTAAAGCTCTTTCAATGCCCTCCCTAGTAAAATGGAAATATAATTCATGTCTGTCCTCATCATTCAACTTCAGGAGTTCCACACCATCCAGGAATTTCTCTATTTCAGCCTTATTTCCTGGTGAGTCAGATTTGTATAAATTTTTATAATATTGTTTAAATATTTCATTTATCTCTTTCTGATTTTACTTAATTATCATTTTCCTTCTGTATAGCATTTATAGCTGTTGCTGATTCTTCAGCCTTCACTTGCCATGCCAGTACTTTATGTGCCCTTTCTCCTAATTTGTAGTATTTCTGTTTGGTGTTGAATATCATCTCTATATGTTTGCAAAATATTGTATTGAATTTTCTCTTTTTCCACTGTTCTTCATTTATCCTGTACCCCAGTTCTCTGAAGTTCAGATTCCCCATTTCTTTCTCCAGCTTATTCTACATTAAATTCTTTTAATTTTTTTGTAAATGAATTGATTTGTCCTCAAGTATGCCTTTAATGTATCCCATATTTTAAAAAAAACTTATCTGTTGATCCCAAATTTGTTTCACAAAAAAATTTCAATCTGCCTTATAAATTGTCTAATATCCTCCCTTTTTAGCAATATCATATTCAATTATTTCTCTGATATTTATTACTAAAGTTAGTAGTGAATGATCCAAATGTAGCCGAGGTAAGTATTTCTGTTTTTACTACTCTGTCCTTCAAACTCGACGATAATAAAAACAAGTCTATTCTAGTATGTGAATCATTTTTTTGAATAAAACGAGTAATCTTTCCTTAGGATTGGACTGCCTCCACACATCCATCAAATTTAAGTCTTTCACGTATGAAAGAGATACGGCTGCCATAGCTCTTGTTACTGTTTTTGCCAATTTATCGAGAATTGGATCCAAACAAAAATTAGTCTCCACCAATCAATATATTTTGCCTTCACTCTGCCATTTTATAAGTACATCCTTCATAAAGGCCTTGTTGTCATAATTTGGGGCATAGATATTTCATCAATGTCCAAGATTCTGAATGAACTTTGCTGTTTATGTTTACACATCTACTCGATCCATGGAAATATTTTCCATGGTAATTGGAACATTTTTATTAATTAAGATTGCACTTCCACTGCTTTTGAATTAAATGATGAGACCTGGCACCCACCTTCCCCCACCCACCCCCCCCCCCCATAACTTCTTCAGTTTGTCGTGTTCTGATTTAATAAGATGTGTTTCTTGGAAAAGCACCACATCGGCTTTTACCTTCTCTAAATATGTAAGTATTGTTGTCCTTGTGACCTTTCCATTCAAGCCATTAACATTAAAACTTAGAAACTTCAATGTTTTATCTGTAGCAGCACATTGTAGTGACTTCTGTGGCAGCACTACCGAGTAAAGAGACGTCCACACAGCGTGAGGGTGAACCAAAGAATTACTTTATTGGTTTGAATTCGCCAAGTCTCCACACTGGCCTGCCCACTTTTGGTGACGTACCTGCTAGTTTCCGGAAGTGATGTCATCGTGTTGCAGTGTCATTGCTATGCGGAAATGGAGGGCTCATTAGTCCACAAGTGGCACTAGACGCACACTCCTTCTCGGCAGTGAAGGGGAGCCCACACCGTCTTAGACTGGCCACATATTGCAGCGATTCATCCCATTTACTCACATAGTCACTCAGCCTGCTACACCACCCCTCCCAGAATCGGTGGTCTGACTTGGGTCTTTGGGCAGTCTACCTCTGTGATTGACCAGGGGTCTGGGGCCGGTAGGTTGGAGTCCAAGTGCGTGACTTTGAGGCAGTTGACTGTGAATCTGTCCTGTCAGCTGGCAATGTGAACACCACGCTGTCTCTCTGCAGTACCTTGAAGGGGCCTTCTTACACGCACTCGATGTTTCCACCACTTCAAGCAGGTCCCGATCTTCCGTTGCCTGCTTCTTGCTCTTTGTACCCACCTTACTTCAGTTTGAGTAAATTTAACTTCTATTTATAGATGTTATTTTCCTTGTTTTAGAGGCTTTTGGAAGGGAGCTCTCTGAAAACATCTCTTCAGCCTCTCAGCATTATGTGATTCCCAATATATTCATCTTGTATGTGTTCTAGCTTTTGCATTGTCAAGTCAAATTTATCAGTACAACCTGGAGGAACAATGTCAGCAGTGCAAAACATGTAGGCACACAACCAGACATAACACACATACAGACATGCAATACATATGCAGGACAAATATTTAATCTATACTGTTACGAGCCGAGACGACTCCAAAACCAGCAGCAATAGAAATTCACCAAGACAAATGGTTACTTAAAAAAAATGTTTTTAATTTTCTTCATACATAATAATATCGATATTTAACTTGTTACTATTAACTTAACCCCCTTCTAATTCTGAGTGCATGTGTATGTAATGAGTATGTGTTCAGGAAAGTTCTTTGTTTCACTTTGCAACCATTCACTTTTCACTTCTCCAAGTTCTCTGGTATCAGGCAATTTTCCACACTGTGCACAGAATTTATTATCTTCACCAGGCTTTAGCTAAAATTGTTACTGCTCAAGAAGGTCTTTGGTTTTGGACAGACACGAAATGATCTCTTTCAATCAATCACGTCAGTATCTTGCTGAAGAAATTTGCCCCCTCATGGATTTTTTTCCCCCAAAAGATAACTACTCCTTCCAGGTTACCACAGAGTTCTTTTTCCCCTATTTCAGGTGAAACACAATGACCAACCAAAGACTCTTGTAATTGACTACAAAGGTTTAGATTAGGCTGAACGCTGAACTCAAAACCTGTCTTGAAATGGGGTCTTGCAGCAGGTCTGCAAAACCTGCAGTCTTTAACACCAACTGCGCAGTCAACTGACTGTGTGTGTACCTCTCCCCCCTCCCCCTCCCCCAACCACATCATCCCTCTTAGAACAGCCACCTTCAACTAGCAATTTAAACTTCAGGCACTGGTCTTAATAGAATAGCAACAGATTTTCAGTTCATGAACCTGGCCCCTGTGCAAACCTGCTGAGCCATTAACATGTATTTGAAAACCTCCAAAGCAGTTCCAGGTCGACTTGAAGGCTCAACCTGCACAGCTTTTTGCATTCCAAATGAGCTGTTTGTTTGTGAAATGTAACTGAGATGTCTGTTTGCAAGTGTGATCTAAACTCCCACAATCTAACCTGACTCCTCAAGGTATATTTTATTCTGTAATTATTAACTTATTCTGTAACAATACAAATAAATATTGTTTCATGAATAAGAGTCTTAAGTGTTTACTGTGAGCGGTTCCTTTGGTCATTCAGTATTCTCACTGCCTGTTGGAAGAAGCTGTTCCTCAGCCTGGTGACGCGAGCTCTGATTATCCTCTCTCTCTTCCATGATGGGAGCAGCTGAAAGATGCTATGTGCAGGGTGGAATAAGACCTCCGATTTTGTGCGCCCTCTTTAGACAATGATCCCAGCAGATTGCATCATGTGTGGGGTGGTTGGTAGGGAGACTCCCCATCTTGTACACTTCTCACCTATAATTCAAATTTAAAATGATTTTGTTTATCACAACTCTGATTATTCACTAATCCTACTAACAACCTCTTTTACCTGTGTGAGAAACAGAAGTACCTTCACAGAATTTGCTTGAGACAAAAATTGAGAACAAAGAACATTTATTATACAACAATGCAAAGTTGGGTGCTTCCCCTTACCCTGGGAATACACACCCATACTGGGGCTCACCCAACTTTTATACAGTTCATATCAGTGTAGAGGTACCCTCCCCCCCCCCTAACATTCTTACATTCTTCTGCCTCCTGGATAAATTTGGCATTAGGCAATCCTGTCTGCCTACGTGCTGTTTCTGTGAACTTGGAGGATAGGGGGGGGGGGTGGTGGGGTGGGGTGGGGTGGGGTATCCTGTCTGTGTCCCATCATGTCATTGTCCTTATTCACCTGCCTTTGTCCTTATTCACACCTTCCCAACCCTCAGGGTTTACTAACTCTTATATGCAGAACTTGCTAATTCTGTCTAAGGCTTACTAATTACATATGCGGAACTTGCTGACTCTGTCTAAGGCTGGAAGACCCTTATCTTATTCAGACTAACTTTACTTCCTACATTCTATTATCTACCCTTATCCTATTCATACTGGCTTTATTCATTACGCATATATCCATACTAGCTTTCTTCATCTCTCATATTTTCATATTCGTTTTACTCATCTCTCACACCTGCCCTTGTCATTGCATTATTTTTTTGTCTTCTATTGTATCATGACTTGCATCTATTCTCTTTGCCATCTTAAATTTTAATTATAAATGTTCCCAATCTTGATGGTAATTTTGCTGAAATTGTCTATGCGCACCACCTTTTATTACTGAAAAAGATATTACTGAAAACAGGAACATTTGGAAACCAGAAAAAGTTGGCCATCCTGTAAGACAGGATTGAAGATACAGTCGCCAGAAAATGTGCTATTACATGTTACTCTTCGTCAAAGGAGAACACAAAATAAGTGGCTTTTGAATGAGGAAGACGAGACCACTTTCGACTGTTGTGTCCATTGAAAAGGACACTTTTAATTAAGGAAACAAAGTTAATCTTGCATCTGAATCATAATAATTTTAAATGGTTATTTTGTTCAGCCCTTGTCTGGGTTTGTGAAATCATAATGGAAGAAAATAGCCACTTCACTGTCTCATTGAAAAGAGGATAGATTCATCGTGTGGCACGTAGATTCTGAAACCTCTATGGAAGAGGGGACAAATTGCTCGTATGAAGAAACATTGCTCAGAATACAATTCTACAAGAAATTTGAGTTTTAAAGTGGTCTGACGATGATGTCTCAAAATCATTTTGAACAACAAAGAAATCTGATGCCTCACATTTACTCCATAATTGCTTGTGTAAAGACTTTGAGCTTCAACATGAAAGCTTTCTGAGATTGAACTTTAAAATAATCTTTTCAGAATTAAACCTGAACTGTAATGGTTTTGTTTTTGCCCCCACATACATATGTTAAAAATACCATTGTCTTTGTTTATTACCATTGCTGATGGTCTAGTATATAATAAAAGGCATTTTTCCAACTTAAATTTTAATAAAGCCTACTTGGAATGGTTATATTACCACCAGGCTATTTAGGACATTATAGCAGCCCACTACCTGGGAGGCAACCTGAGACATAAACGTGGCAGACAAACATGATGATCATGCAAAGCTCGTGCAGGCTAATGGCCTTTCTTCCCAGTCGATAGCCTGCTTGGCAGTAATGCCAACTAATCAGCGACTGGAATGCAGTTGACATCACTTTTGCCAGCAATGGTGAAAAAGCAGGGTCCAGTGGCAGGAAACTGGACCTATTAGCAAGGGCAGGGAGAGCAATAAAGCAATCTTGACCATAACCACATCGAGCGTGTGTCATTCTTCCACTCTTCTGCAGCGTGCGCTACATTGGTGACCCTGACTGGTCCAAATGGCATTTGGACCCGACGATGATCAATCAGTCAATGTTCCACACAGTTTCCTTGAAGCTGCCAATGTTCTGGACATCGCAGCCACAGGTGTGGTTTGAGCAGGCTGAAGCCCAGTTCCATCGAAGTCACAAAGTACTACTATGTGGTAAGCTCGCTTAGCCAGGACATAGCATCAATGGTAATTTCCTGTGTAGCCTCTAGAACAAGGCAAATATGATGCCCTCAGAGAGTTTTAACCCACACTTTTGGGCTCTCACTGTGTGAGCACGTCGCCTGACTCTTGCATATAGATGACTTGGGGACAGGGCCCCATCCATCCTCATAAGCGACATGCTGGCTTTGGCTGAGGAGCACGAGCCTTGCCTGCTTTTTGAGCAGATTTTTCTGCAACAGCTGCCTGAGAATATCAGACTGCTGCTCACTGACGAAGACTTCAGTGACCCCAGGGTAGTAACCGGTGAGGTGGACGTGCTCTGTTGAGCAAAAAGGGACTGCGGCGCTGTAGTGGAACACTAGGACATGCATGGACCTCAAAGGGCAGGCTTTTTCACTGGGTGAAGCTAAGTTATGGGCTCCCCACCTTGACTCTGTCACAGCATCTGACAATGAATTCCCTTCCATCCTGGTGGAATTCCCTTCCATCCTGGTGGAATTCCCTTCCATCCTGGTGGAATTCCCTTCCATCCTGGTGGAATTCCCTTCCATCCTGGTGGAATTCCCTTCCATCCTGGTGGAATTCCCTTCCATCCTGGTGGAATTCCCTTCCATCCTGGCGCCACAGTTTACTTCGGCTGTGCCCAAACATGGGGCACAGTACCATACCCTGACAGAGGGTACCATACCCTGACAGAGGGTCCCCCACTCCTTGCCAGAGCACAGCACCTTCCTGCTGAGAAACAACCTTGTGAAAGAAGTGTTTTAAAAAGATGTAGGAGCTGGGGATCATGCGGCATTTCGACAGTCCCTGGGCCTCCCCCTACACATGGTACCAAAGGTGGGTGGAGGCCATGTGGAGATTACCCCACCCCCGGCCAGTGGGTTAGTGGAGTGGTTCCACAGACTTCTGAAGGCGGTTCTGATGGCTCTGCTTACTGGAATGGACAGATGAACTATCATGGGTCCTCCTGGGGATCGGCACAGCACCAAAAGAGGGCTTCAATGCCTTGTCGGTGAAAATGGTATACAGCCCACCCTTGGTCATCACGAGGGAGATCCTGGCTACTGTTAAGGACACAGAAGACCCACCAGCAGCAATGTTGGGGGAAAAACTAAAGGAGTGACTAGGTATTCAAACTGGCACAGCCTTCACCACATGGCCAACCCAGAACATTTGTCCCTAAAGATCTAAAGATGTGCAAATACAGCTTTGTGCGACGGGGAGTACACTGCACGTCTCTACAGCGACAGTACGAAGGACCCTACCGAGTGAGCAGATACAGTGGATCTACATGCTTGCTGGAAATTGGCAGTAAGGAGGAGTCATTCAATATCGACTGTCTTAAACCAGTACACATGGACACTAGTCAACCGGTCACCATGCAGCCCCCAAGATGCAGGGGCAGACTGCCAATATCAAAGGACAGTGCCCAAATCGCTGGTTGGTGGGGAGGATGGAGGGTCGTTGTGTCGCGGCCTGCTACCTGAGAGGCGACCTGATACACAAAATGGTGGATGAACATGGCAGTCTTGCAAAGCCCAGGCAGGTTAATGGGCTTTCTTCCCAGCTGACAGCCCGTGCGGTGGTAACACTGACCAGTCAGCGACCAGAACACCATTGATGTCAATTCTGCCGGCAACGGTGGGAAAACAGCCCATAGTGGGAGACTGGGCCTATATAAGTAAGGGCAGGGAGAGCAATAAAGCAGCCTTGATAATAACCCCTTCGAGTGTGTTATTCTTCCACTCTGCTGTAGCACACGACAACATATTTTAAAAAATTTCCAATGTAATGTATATTTAAACTTCCAATAGATAATAATTACTGTGATTCTGGGAGAACATTTTCGGCGACACTAGGTATTATACTATTTAGGAGAATCCTAGCGAAGATTTTGCTTGCAATGGAGAGCAGAGTGATTCCCCTGTAGTTTGAGCAGTCTGATTTCTCGCCTTTGTTTTTGTACAGGGTGATGATGATGGCATCACGAAGGTCCTGAGGCAGCTTTCGCTAGGATTCTCCTAAATAGAATAATACCTAGTGTCGCCGAAAATGTTCTCCCAGAATCACAGTGCTGCTTTCGCGCAAACAGAGGAACTACTGACATGGTCTTTGCCCTCAGACAGCTCCAAGAAAAGTGCAGAGAACAAAACAAAGGACTCTACATCACCTTTGTTACCTCACCAAAGCCTTCGACACCGTGAGTAGGAAAGGGCTTTGGCAAATACTAGAGCGCCTCGGATGCCCCCCAAAGTTCCTCAACATGGTTATCCAACTGCACGAAAACCAACAAGGTCAGGTCAGATACAGCAATGAGCTCTCTGAACCCTACTCCATTAACAATGACATGAAGCAAGGCTGCGTTCTTGCACCAACCCTCTTTTCAATCTTCTTCAGCATGATGCTGAAACAAGCCATGAAAGACCTCAACAAATGAAGACGCTGTTTACATCCGGTACCGCAAGGATGGCAGTCTCTTCGATCTGAGGTGCCTGCAAGCTCACAGAAAGACACAAGAGCAACTTGTCCGTGAACTACTCTTTGCAGACGATGCCGCTTTAGTTGCCCATTCAGAGCCAGCTCTTCAGCGTTTGACGTCCTGTTTTGCGGAAACTGCCAAAATATTTGGCCTAGAAGTCAGCCTGAAGAAAATGGAGGTCCTCCATCAGCCAGCTCCCCACCATGACTACCAGCACCCCCCTCCACATCTCCATCGGGCACACAAAACTCAAAACAGTCAACCAGTTTACCTATCTCGGCTGTACCATTTCATTGGATGCAAGGATCGACAACGAGATAGACAACAGACTCGCCAAGGCAAATAGCGCCTTTGGAAGACTACACAAAAGAGCCTGGAAAAACAACCAACTGAAAAACCTCACAAAGATTAGTGTATACAGAGCCGTGATCATACCAACACTCCTGTTCGGCCGAATCATGGGTCCTTTACCGGCATCACCTACGGCTCCTAGAACGCTTCCACCAGCGTTGTCTCCGCTCCATCCTCAACGTTCATTGGAGCGACTTCATCTCCAACATCGAAGTACTCGAGATGGCAGAGGCCGACAGCATCGAATCCACGCTGCTGAAGATCAAACCGCTGGGTAGGTCACATCTCCAGAATGGAGGACCATCGCTTCCCAAGATCGTGTTATATGGCGAGCTCTCCACTGGCCACCGAGACAGAGATGCACCAAAGAAGAGATACAAGGACTGCCTAAAGAAAGCTCTTGGTGCCTGCCACATTGACCACCGCCAGTGGAGTAATCTCACCTCAAACCGTGCATCTTGGCGCCTTACAGTTCGGCGGGCAGCAACTTCCTTGGAAGAAGACCGCAGAGCCCACCTCACTGTCAAAAGACAAAGGAGGAAAAACCCAACACCCAACCCCAACCAACCAATTTTCCCTTGAAACCACTGCAACCGTGTCTGCCTGTCCTGCATCGGACTTGTCAGCCACAAACGAGCCTGCAGCTGATGTGGACTTTACCCCTCCATAAATCTTCGTCCGCGAAACCAAGCCAAAGAAAGAAGATAATAATTATCAATTTTGTGTATTTATTGCCTTTTAAATTCAATTAAGTTTACTTTTTTCTACAAATGCATGCAACAAGTAAGGATTTGGGTGCACATATACGTTGTGCAATGTACATGACAATAACTTTTTTTTCTTACACAGGAAAAGCTAACAAATGGCATAGACCTCTTGGGTCAGAATTTTGAATCTGAAGTAGCCCTTGAACTCACAGGATATAAATACAAAGCGAGAGATAGTGAAGATAATTTTCAGATAACCTTTCAGGTGATTTAATTTGGAACTTACATGTAACTGGTTTTTTAAAAAAAATGTACAAAATGGCTTAAGCACCTGGTAATTTCAACTCTTTCCATGCATTTTGAATGTGTATCAGATTGTTTTTGTTGACATGCATCTAGTGTTTTCCATGATAAACATTTCATCTACTTTTGGAGATTTGTAACAATTTGCTATTGCCAGCAGATAAACTGTTTTTATTCTTAACATTTATGGGACATGTATTTTGCGGTAAGAAGAATATTAATTGCCCATGCAGGAACACTGGCCTATCTGTGGCCGGCAAGCCAGTAACGTAATTTCCACCGGAAGCAACATAATGACCAGGCCTATATAAAGCAGGGCAAGCCGTCAATAAAGATCGTATCGACTGCACTCTCCTAGTCTTGCCTTCACGCTCTACCATAGCACACGCTACAATATGTTATCGTTGACTTCTGTTTTTATTGCATTTTTTATCCTAGATGACCCCTCTGCCTTTACCTGCCAAGATAGAACTGTGTGCCCATTCTCCTATTTCATAATTTTTTTATTTCATTTTTAATATAATTTTTTCTGTTCTGTACATTTGTAATGTTATCTCAATTTTTAAAATTCCCTAATAATCTATTATTTCTCTTGTAACCCTGTTCTTTGATATTTTTCCAGTTTCATTATATCTTGCTCTAAACTATCCAACTCTGTAGCATATTCTCTCAAGATTTTTTGGTACAGGAAATAATTTGTTAAGTTAAGCTTTAAGCATATCCCATTATTAAAAAGCTATTATCAGTTTAAAAAAAAAGATTGGTTTCACAAAATAGTTCTATCTATCTCTTAATAAACTCACAAAAGTCTTTCCTTTTTAACAGTGTGGCATTCTTGTTTTTCCATTATCACAATAGCGAATAATCTGATAACAGTCTTGCAAAATAGTCCATTTTTACAACTCTACTTTATAACTGGGCAGACATTAAGAACAAATCAATCCTTGTATGTGGATCATGTACCCTTCAGTAGAACGAATAGTCCCTTTCTACTGGGTTAAGTTGTCTCCTTAATATCAATCATATTTAAATTCTTCATAAATGATAGTGTTGCTTTTGCCTTTGTACTGTTCTGGCTGACTTATCCAGTATTGGATCTCGACAGAGATTGAAATTTCCTCCAACCAGTATATTTTGTCTTTCTTCTGCTGTTTTTAAAAAAGATGTCCTTCGTAAAGGCTTCATTGTCATAATTTGGTGCATAGACATTCATAAAAGTCCATGATTCTGCATAAATTTTACAATGTGGCATTACAAATCTTCTGGTTTGGTTAGTCAGTGTCTCTTCCATTATTATTGGTATATTTTTATTAAAATCGCTACTCTTGCTTTTGAGCCAAATGTAGATGATTTTACTTGTGCCACCCATCCTCTTTTTAATTTGGCATGTTCCAATTTAGTAAGATGTGTTTCTTGTAGAAAGACTATACCTGCCTTTTAAAATATTTTAGGTGCGCTGAGACCCGCTTCTTTTTCTCTGGCCTGTTTATCCCATTAACATTAAGATTAACAAATTTTAGCATACTATCCATGTTGATTTTTGTAAGCAAATATTGTTTAACATAAAAACCTTTTCAATTGTTTAAATAATAGTGATCTTTCCCTTTTTTAAAAAAAAACCTCATACAATGCCTCTGCCCTGACAGTAATGTAAACAGAAAACCGCAAAAAAAAAGCTCACAGCATCCTATGAGGAAGAACCACCACCCCGCACACCCGCCCCCCCCCCCCCCCACCCCAATTAGCATCATTTTTTATAGATGCTCCTCTCTGGGTGCCATTCTCCCCCTTAAACTACTTATCCCAAGTTTTACTCTTTTCTGAGCTCTCCATGAACATTTCAATAAAATGTATTTTTAACCAAGATGGTTTAAAAATAATACAAATCCCATTGTAAACATTCTTCAGTCTTTGGCAACCTAGGTCTTTTCATAAACCTCAAAGGAAGTCTTCCACCTCATTCATGGACTTGAAAAATTGCAAATTACCTTCTGCTACTTCAACCTTCAGAGTCATTGAGTATATCATTGAATATTTCAAGTTTTTAGAATGCAATTGTCTTTTTATATTGTCAAGCTCCTTCCTTTGCTTAATCAAAGTAGGACTTAAATTTTTTTTCATGATCAATCTTGGGCAGGCCATTATTTTGCTCAATGCTGCTCCCAGAATTGTCTCCTGTTCCCAGTAACTCAAAAGTGTTACCAGGGCTGGTTGTGGTTGGTGATCGCCTGCTCTCCTAGGTCAGAGGGTCTGGTGAGCCTTTCAAAATGTAACTTTTCCCTGAATTCGTCTTCTCCCAGCACTTGGTTCGAAGAAAAAGGGAGGCGTACATTAGATATAAGAAGCATGGAGTTAAGGAGATGTTTGAAAGATACATTGAATGTAAGAGGAATCTTAAGAGAGGAATTAGGAAAGCTAAAAGAAGGTACGAGAAAACTATGGCAAGCAGGGTGAAAACTAATCCAAAAGAGTTCTACAAATATGTTAATGGTAAGAGGAAAGCTAGAGACAAAATTGGTCCCTTAGAAAATCAGAGCGGAAAACTGTGTGTGGAGCCTAGAGAAATAGGGGAGATATTGAACAGTTTCTTTTCTTTGGTATTCACTAAGGAGAAGGATATTGGGAGATGTGAGATAAAAAAAGCAAATTGGGTAAATATGGGGAATATAGAGATTACAAAAGGTGTAGTTTTAAGGCTTTTGAAGAATATAAAGGTGGATAAGTCTCCGGGACCAGACGGGATCTTCCCCAGGACATTGAGAGAAGTGAGGGAGGAAATAGCAGAGGCTCTGGCGGTAATTTTCCAAATGTCATTAGATATGGGGATAGTGCCGGAGGATTGGCGCATTGCGCATGTGGTTCCGTTATTTAAAAAGGGTTCAAGGAGGAAGCCTGGCAACTATCGGCCTGTAAGTTTGACGTCTGTGGTAGGTAAATTAATGGAGAAAATTCTTAGAGATAGTACTTATAAACATCTGGATAGACAGGGTCTGATCAGGAGCACTCAACATGGATTTGTGGGAGGAAGGTCATGTTTGACCAATCTGATTGAATTTTTTGAAGAGGTGACTAGGAATGTGGATGAGGGTAGCGCAGTGGATGTTGTCTATATGGACTTCAGTAAGGCCTTCGATAAGGTACCACATGGAAGGTTAGTTAGGAAGGTGCAGTCTTAAGATAGTCAAATGGATTGAACATTGTCTGAGAGGGAGAGGTCAGAGAGTGGTAGTGGATAATTGTCTGTCAGGTTGGAGGCCGGTGACCAGTGGTGTGCCTCAAGGATCTGTATTGGGCCCATTGTTGTTCGTTACATACATTAATGATCTAGATGATGTGGTGGTGAATTGGATTAGTAAATATGCAGACGATACTAAGATAGGTGGAATAGTGGATAATGAAGACGGTTTTCAAGGATTGCAGAGGGATTTGGGCTGCTTAGAAAAGTGGGCTGAAAAATGGCAGATGGAATTTAATGCTGATAAGTGTGAGGTGCTTCATTTTGGTAAGAAGAATCAGAATAGGACATATGTGGTAAATGGGAGAGCATTGAGGAATACAGAAGAGCAGAAAGATTTAGGAGTGACGGTACATCGTTCCCTGAAGGTAGAAACTCACGTGAATAGGGTGGTGAAGAAGGCTTTTAGTATGCTGGCCTTTATCAATCATTGCATGGAATATAGGAGTTGGGAGGTGATGTTGAGATTGTATAAGACGTTGGTGCGGCCTAATTTGGAGTTCTGTGTGCAGTTCTGGTCGCCTAATTATAGGAAGGATATAAACAGAGTGGAGAGAATGCAGAGAAGGTTTACCAGAATGTTACCTGGGTTTAAGCATCTAGAGTATAGGGAGAGATTGGACAGATTAAGTCTTTATTCTTTGGAGCGTAAAAGGTTGAGAGGGGATTTGATAGAAGTATTTAAGATTATGAAAGGGATAGACAGAGTGGATGTGGATAGACTATTTCCGTTAAGAGGAGGAAAGATTAAAACAAGAGGACATGAGTTAAGAATTAAGGGGCAGAGGTTTAGAGGTAACATGAGGGGGAACTTCTTTACTCAGAGAGTGGTAGCCGTGTGGATTGATCTTCCGGGAGAAATAGTGGCGGCGGAGTCAATTGTATTATTTAAGAAAAGGTTGGACAGGTATATGGATGAGAAGAAGATGGAGGGTTATGGGCATTGTGCAGGGAGGTGGGACTAGAAAGGGGTGTTTGGTTCGGTGCGGACTAGAAGGGCCTAATGGCCTGTTTCCGTGCTGTAATTGTTATGTTATATGTTATGTTATACTTGTGGGATCAATGTTTCAAAGTTTAGCGAATCTCTTCCCTTGATTCCTTCTTTCAGTCCGATAATTCAAACATTATTTTGTCTGCTAAAATTCTTCATGTGGTCAATCTTGTCCAGCAGATCTTGTCTGTGCAATTCCCATTTCTTCACATCTTTTTCCAAAACTTTTAGCTTATCTTGTGTTTTTTATCAAGCCTACATCTGCTTGGTTTATTCTTTCCATTAAGTCTTCAATTATTTCTTTAATTTCAGTCCTTTCAGTTATGGCTCTTTTTACATTTTTGATGCCTGCAAATCAATTGCTTGTGTTTTCCATTTTTCTCCATGATAATATTTAATTTTTGTCCCGACCACCCCCCCCCCCCCCCTGCCCAGCTCTGCTGGGGTTCACCAGTCCCAAGGCCACTCTTAAACTGCTCACTTCAGGCTTTTGTTCAATATTCCTGGCTGAGTATAAGCTTCTTCTATATTTGTTCTCAGCTGCCTTGGTTTCTTAATTTTAAGATTTTAACTGTCTTTTAGTTACTATTCATGGAGAGCTTGATCAAAACATGTCTAAGTCCTTTGCATGGCCGTGCCCCTTTTCTCCAGAAATTCTTTGGCTGCCCAGGAATATTGCAAATGTTTTCCCAGATGTTTATAAAATAACAACATTTCTGAAAGTATTGTATGAGTAAGTTTTATGAAAATAAATTGTGAAGAATTTAAAATGGTAATCCCTCGTTCTAGATTTTTCAACAAATCTATCAGGACCTCTTAGAACTTTTTCTCCATTTAATTCATCCCTTGTGTTGCCCCGCGCCTCAGGCCGACACAGGAAATGGCCGTCAAATGCAGCAACCAGCAAAGCATCGTGTGGATTGAAATGTCCATTTCCATAGACTGCCGGCAGAGCAGTGAAATTGACCTATCATTGCCAGTGGATCGTAGGGGGCTCAGTTTGGGCCCGGGCATTCGAGGTAACCAATCGCCACTCCCCAATAGTGACATGGCCGAGCTGACTAAACAAGGCAGAGCTGCAACTGAATAAACTCAGTGTCAAATACACTCTACTGGTGTGTGCGTGTATGTCTTTTCCTGCAGATTTGAGCTATAACCGAGAGCTATAACCTAGCTGTAGTTATAGCAACCTTGCTACAATAGTGACCCTGACTGGTCCAAATGGCGCTTTGGACCTGAAGATGGAAGAGCAACCTGCAATCAACGCTGTAGCGTTAAATCTATCTGGTTTCTGGATGTCGCAAGCTGAGGCGCAGTTCGCCATTCGATGGATGTCTGCCAACGACACATGGTCAGCACCCTCTATCTGGACACCGCAGCCCGCATCGTCGACTTCCTCAAGCAGCCTCCAGAAAAAGGAAGGTATGTGGCCATCAAAGAGCTGTTAATCTCCATTTTCAGGCTTTCAAAGCACAAGCATGCTGCCTGACTGTTGCATTACGACGGTTTGGGGGACAGGGCCCCTTCAGCCCCCATGAGCAACATGCTTGCTCTCAACAATGGCCACACCTCCTGCCCGCTGTTCCAGCAGATCTTCTTTGAAAGGGTGCCTAAGGACATCCGGCTGCTCATTGCGGAAGAAGACTTTGATGACCCCAGGAAGGTGGCTGCCCAAGCAGACCTGCTATGGGCAGCGAAGAGGGACACCTGCACTTCACTCGAGCAAGTGACAGCATTGCATCATCAGTGCCGGGCCAGGAAGACCATTGACTGACCATCCGAACGCCATGCTCTAACGGTGAGAAGTACTGTTTCTATCACTGACGGTGGGGTTCTAAGGCCTGTTGATGCCGCTCCCCTTGTGTGTTCCAGGGAAAGACCCAGCCCGTCCATCATTAATGGCTGCGTCGACCAGCCAACTGCATAGCCTACTACTCATTCAAGACTCCCTGTTAGGTTGACATTTCTTAGTGGGCACTGGAGCATAATACAGCATTATTCCTGCCTCAAAGTGGACTGGGAGCTCAGAGCAACATCGGAACATTCGGCACCCACACCATTCCCCTACACTTTGGGGACAGACAGTTCATTTGGAAGTTTAGGATGGCCATGCAACAATCATTACTGGGTGCAGAGTTCCTGGGGCCAATTCATTCGTGGTGGATATCAAGGATCCAGGCTGGTGCACCCACGGACATTTCAGTCATTCTCGCTCAAGGGCAGTGAACTCACCAGCCCCCACCTGTGCTCAGTGAGTACTGCCGACAACGAATTTAGCAGAATTCCTCTCTATCACCATGCTTCACTTCCATTCAGCAGAACCCAAATATGGGGTGAGGCACCAAATTATTACAGAGGGCCATCCACGCCAGGGTGTGGCGTCTCCCCGCGAGAAACTCAACCTCGTCAAGGATGAGTTCGAAAAGATGCAAGAACTTGGCATTGTGCGGAGCTCAGATAGTCCTTGGACCTCTCCTCCCCACATGGTCCTCAAGGCAGTGGGTGGTTGGAGACCTTGTTGAGACTACTGCTGCCTCAACAAGACCACTATACCAGACAGATATCCTGTGCCCCATATCCTAGATTTCACCACTAACCTGCAAGGGGCACGGATATTCTTAAAGGTGGACCTCATCAGGGGCTATCACCAGATCCTGGTACACTCCAAAGACATTCCAAACACTGCCATCATAACCCCCTGTGGATTGTTTGAATTTCTCCACATGTCCTTCATATTAAATATACACAGTTCAGACTTTCCAGAGGCTGATGGATGGAGTGGGTTGGGATCTGCATTTTGCCTTCGTCTACCTCAACGACATTTTAATCACCAGCCACACCCGCACCAAGCATGCCACCCACTTAAAACAATTATTCTCCAGGCTGAATGATTTCGTCCTAATCATCAACCCAGCCAAGTGCCAGTTTGGCTGAGAGACTATTGACTTCCTGTGTCATCGTATTGACCAAAGTGGAGGCAGGCCGTTACCCACTAAGCTGGATGCTATTTTCTCTTTCCCCATGCCATCAACGATGAAGGAACTGCAAGAGTTTGTAGGTATGGTCAACTTTTATCGCCGCTTCATACCTGCAGCTGCTCACATCATGAGCCCATTCTTTCCCCTCATGGCAGGACCCATTAAAAACATACAATGTACCCAGGAGATGACCGAGGCCTTCCAGGCCACCAAAAGCATCCTAACCAATGCCACCCTCCTCATGCACCCACAGACATGCTATGACCGCCCTCACAACAGATGCTTCCAGCACAGTGGTCAGGGGCGTACTTGAGTAACTGGTGAATGGACAATGGCAATCGCTGGCCTTTTTCAGGAAACACCTCAGGCTTCCGGAGCTCAAGTACAGGGCCTTTGATAGAGAACTGTTAGCATTATACCTGGCAATTCAGCACTTTTGTTACTTCCTGAGGGCAAGGAATTTCAAAATTTACACGGACTGCAAAGCCCTGATCTTTGCCTTCAGAAAGGTGTCAGATCCATGGTCAGCCAAGCAACAGCGGCATCTGTCCTACATTTTCAAATTAACAACAGACATTGAACACAGCCGGCAAATCCAATGTGGTGGCCAATGCTCTACCCCTGACATTGACTATGTGGCCCTAGCTGATGCACAGCAAGCAGACCCTGACATTCTGGTGTACTGGGCAGCGCTCATCGGCTTACAACTGGAGGACATCCAGGTCACCCATGGCAATTGCACGCTGCTCTGCGACACCTCACCGTGTAAACCTTGCCCTGTCATTCCAGCTGCATGGAAGAGGCAGGATTTTTACTCTGTCCACAACTTGGCTCACTCCGCCATCAGGACTACAGTCAAAATGGTGGCAAACATGTATGTCTGGCACATCCTCCACAAATAAGTTGCCCTGTGGGCCAGGACTTGTATTCAGTGCCAGTCATAGAAACATAGAATTATAGAAGATAGGAGCAGGAGTAGGTCATTCGACCGAGCCTGCTCCGCCATTCAGTGAGATCATGGCATGCGGGACCTTATCGAAGGCCTTTTGGAAGTCCAGGTACACCACATCCACTGGCTCTCCCCCATCTATTTTACCTGTCACCATCTCAAATCAAAGCTTCACCACAGACATTTGAGCCAACACGTCGTCGCTTCATCCATGTGGACATTGACATAAGTTACCTTCTCACAATGGTCAAACAGATGGCCAGAGGTGGTGCCACTATCAGAGACTTCCACTGAAGCATGGGCTTTATTCGTCACTTGGGTAGTGCATTTCAGGGTCCCTAAACATCTTACATGAGACAGGGGGGCCCAATTCACTTCCAGTCAGTGGACTGCCTTAGCCCACGCCTTGGGGACCCAACTCCACCACAGCATGGCGTATTACCCACAGGCCAACAGGTTGGTGGAGAGGTTCCACAGACACCTTAAGGCAGCCTTAATGGCACGGCTTACCAGACCTAACTGGGCTGACGAACTCCCTCAGATCCTATTAGGTATCCGCATCTAAGGAGGACTTGAGGCATCCTCTGCTGAGTTAGTCTACGGCACACTCCGAGTTATACTGGGCAAATTCATGATGGCTCCTGCGGATTTAGGGGAGCTCCCGGTGACCACGCAAGCGCCTAGGCACCCTGGCCCCCGCTAAACCTAGACTCTACGGCCAACCTTGCACTTGTGTCCCAAAGAACTTTACTGACTGTAAATACGGGTTTGTTTGGTGCGGGGCTCACCGGCCACTTCTACAGCAGCCTTATGAGGGGCCATACTGTGTCCTCTGACACAACGGCTCCACCTTTGTTTTGGACATTAGCGACAGGGAAGGGTCTTTTACAGTTGACCAGTTGAAACTGGCCTACTTGGTCTTTGACCAGCCCATCACTCACCTGACCCCACAGCGCAGGGAATGGCCTCCAATAAACAGTGCCCTGATTGCTGGTTCTGGGTGGGGGTTGGGGGGGGTGTTGTGTAGCTGCCTGTGCCTTGGCCCAACACAGGAAATGGCTGTCGAAAGCATTGTGCCGCCGGCAAAGTGGTGAAACTAGCCAATCACCACTGGTGGATCGCGGGCCTGGGCATCCGAGGTAACCAATTGGCAGCTAGCCCGCTCAAGTCACGCCCCGGAAGTGATGTGGCTGAGCTGACTATAAAAGCAGAGCTGCCACTGAATAAACTCATTGTCGAATACACTCGACTGATGTGTGTGCCTTCTGCGGATTCGAACTACAGCCTTCGGGCTATAACCTAGCTGTAGCCACAGTGACCTCACTACACCCTCATTGTTCATAATTCCACCAGATGCAAACTGAACTTGTCCAACTTAGTCTGCTAAGACTACCACCCCGATTCCATTTGTTAGTCTGGCCAGTACTGTTCACAATTCTGCAGATGAGGTTGGAGCAATGACTACATTTGTGTTGAATTTGACTAATAATAAGTGATAACATTGCTATATTTGCATCCTAGACTTGTGTAAATCATGTACTAGGACATTAGATCATGTTGTCTCTGAGCTTTGCAAAGTCTCACCATTTAGCTGGGACAGTAAACAATATCACATTTTTTGTGTGTGCCAGATCTTTTGCCAATTTAACCTACATCTTTCCATAGCCTGGTTTAGTATGAGCAAATAGCTAAGCAGCAGCAATACGGAATTTAAATGGCTGAAAAGAGTGCTTATTCATAGGGTAGTTAGATTGATGTCATGGATCATTGGGAACATAGTTAATGGTTAAAAAGATAGAACTCCATACTGTGTGGATACGTGTTTGTGGATTGTTGCTAAACAGGCAATGTCGAAATGCAGGAATGGAAGGATTCAAAGGCGACTAAGCGATAGGAAAATAATAAAATCTTAGAAATGTGATGCCTGTTAATTTCTGTATCTTCACTAATTTATCTTTGATATGATCGAGACCTAAGGTTTCATTTTTGATTTCAGATTAACCAGCTTGAGAAAGCAAATTGTACTTTAGGGAAACAAATCCATGGCTTTTTGCAAAGTAAAGATGATATATCACACCAAGTCAAGAAATTGGCAAAGAAGAACCAGAAGCTCCGTGAAGAACTTAATGAAGTAGATCGATTAGCTGAGAAGCTTGAAAAAGATAAAGAATTGGCACTTGCGGTTGCATGTAATGAAATTAAAATCTCTGAGGTGGGTTAGAATTTAAAATTTACCAGCATTACTATGTTCTTAATTTCTTTATCTCATTATCTCATTGACCTGTTACTTTCAAAACAAATCATTGCAATGAAGTATAAAATTGTTTTCTTCTTAATTTATCCAGAAATGGTACGAATCAATGTAGTTATCCACAGTGAATTTGCCTGTAATCCTCCCGAAATCTTGATGTTGTAATCGTAAAAGTTAACAAAGATAGAATTGATCCAACATTTTGATATAAATGTGTCTGTGAAATATTGAGTAATGAGCTGTTGAAGATGTTTCTGCTTCCAGGGGTGGGGTGGGGGAGAAAATGTTTATCCAAATGAGAAATTGAGTCATTTAAGGTTCAGATGGGTCAGAATTTGTCAGGTGTGTCCAAATTAAAAATTTTTATATTTAGACAAACTGCCATCACTCTTTATCTGGGATGCTTTTCTAAAAATCTTGGAAAGCCTAGATCTAATCGTTGACAAAAATTGCATTAATAGTTACTATAGTTTCCCAGTTCCTTAATTCAATGATGGGCCCACAAGCCTGCATTGCTCAACTGTATCCATGTGACCCATTCATCTACTAGCCCTGTATGTTGTTGGAACATAAAGGAAGTAAATGTGCCTGGAGGTGGGAGGGGGGGGGGAAGTCCTAAATCAATACTTTGCCTCAGTGGTTAATAGAGGATCCTTGGCCAAGGTGAGGTCAGAATAGAAATATATGTCGTGTAGCATGTTGAAGTTAAGAAAGAGGAAATGCAGGATCTTCTTAAAATCATTAGGATTGATAAGTCCCCAGGACAGGACGAGATGTACCCCAGGTTTCTACAGGTAGTGAAGGAAGAGATTTCTGGGGTGTTGGCAATTGTCTGTCTTCTCATAGGAGCATAGGAAGTAGGAACAGGAGTAGGTCTATCGAGCCTGCTCCACCATTCAATACGATCATGACTGATCTAATTTATGACCTAACTCCACATCCTCTAATTCCTCTATCATGTAAAAATTTATCTAATCAAATTTTAAATATGTTTAATGAAGCAGCCTCAACCACTTCCCTGGTTAGAGAATTCCAAACATTCACTACTCTCTGGGGAAAAACTATTTTTCCTCATCTCTGTCCTAAATCTACTCCCCAGAATCTTGAGACTGTGTCCTCTTGTTTTAGTTTCCCCGGCCAGCTCAAAAAACCTTCCTACATCTATCCTATCCATACCCTTCATAATCCTATATGTTTCTATAAGATCTCCTCTCATTCTTCTAAACTCGAGCGAATACAATCCTAGACGGTTTAATCTTTAATTATGTCAACCCCTTCATCCCAGGGATCAACCTAGTAAACCTCCTCTGGATCGTCTCCAAAGCCAGTATATCCTTCCTCAAATATGGAGACCAGAACTGGACACAGTACTCCAAGTGCGGTCTCACCAGTACCTTATACAGTTGCAACATTACCTCCCTACTCCTGAATTCAATTCCTCTAGCGATGAAGGCCAACATTCCATTTGCCTTCTTAATAACCTGCTGCACCTGCAACCTAACTTTTTGCGATTCATGCACAAGCACTCCCAAGTCCCTCTGCACATGCTGTAGTTTTTCACCCTTTAAATAATATTCAGCTCTTTTATTTTTCTTGCCAAAGAGGATAACTTCACACTTACTTTGCTCTTCCACTCAATTTGGTGTCATCCGCAAACTTGGCTACACCACATTTTGTCCCCTCCTCCAAGTCATCAATGTAAATGATGAACAGTTGTGGGCCTAACACTGACCCCTGCGGCACCCCACTTACCACTCTCTGCCAAGCTGAAAAACTCCCACTTATCCCGACTCTCTGCCTTCTGTCAGACAACCAATTTTCAATCCAAGCCAATATACTTCCCCAGACTTCACTTTCCTGTAACTTACTGATAAGTCTCTTGTGCGGCACCTTATCAAATGCTTTCTGGAAATCCAAATATACAACATCAACCTGTTCCCCTCTATCCACCGCACCCATTATATCCTCAAAGAATCCCAACAAGTTTGTCAAACAAGATCTTCCCTTTCTAAAACCATGCTGCGTCTGCCTTATTGAACCCTTACGTTCCAAAAGTTTCACTATTTCATCTTTAATGACGGCTTCAAGCATTTTTCCAACTACAGACGTCAAGCTAATTGGCCGATAATTTCCAGTCTTCTGCCTACATCCCTTCTTAAAAAGTGGCGTGACATTTGCTGTCTTCCAGTCTGCCGGGACCTGCCCAGAATCCAAGAAATTTTGGTATATGACCACCAATGCATCAACTATAACTTAGGCCATTTCCTTCAGAACCCTTGGATGCATATCATCAGGACCAGGTGATTTGTCTGGCTTTAGTCCCATTAGTTTCTCCATCACTACTTCCTTTGTAACAACTATTTTATCAAGGACCTCCCCAACATTCGTATCCTTAACTCTGCACTTGGGCACGCTGGACGTGTCTTCCACCGTGAAGACTGACTCAAAATATTTGTTCAATGCCTCGGCCATTTCCTCATTTTTTGATACCAGTTTTCCTTTCTCATCCTCCAAGGGTCCTATGTTATCTCTGGCCACCCTCTTCCATTTTATATATTTATAAAATTTTTTGCTTTCTGTTTTTATATTTTGTGCCAATGTACTTTCATAATCCTTTTTTCCCATTTCTTATTACCTGCTTTGTCACCCCTTGTTGTCTCTTAAAGTTATCCCAATCTTCCAGTTTCCCACTGCTCTTTGCAGCTTTGTACACCTGCGCCTTCAATTTTATACTCTCCTTTATTAGCTTTGTCAACCACGGTTGATTTTTCCCTCCCTTGTTGCCCTTTTTCCTGACCGGAATATATTGCTGATGAGCATTACAAAATATTTCTTTGAAAATCTTCCACTGTTCCTCAACTGTTTCATCAATTAGCCTGTGCTCCCAGTCCACTCAAGCCATGGGGAGATGCCAGAGGATTATTGAATGGGAAATGTGCCCTTATTTTTTTTTTAAAAAAAAGGTAATGGGGAGAATCTTGGGAAATATAGAACAGTGAGTCTTGTGTCAGTGGTAAATAGACTAATGTAGAGGATTCTTGGGGACAGGATTTATGAAAATTTAGAGAATTATAATCTCAGGAATAGTCAGCATGGCTTTGTGAAGGGCAGGTCATGCCTCCAGAGCAGAATTGAGTTTTTTGAAGAGGTAACAAAAGAAATTGATGAAGTTAGGGAAGGAGAGGTGGTAGTTTGGATTTTAGTGAGGCATTTGATAAGGTCTCCCATGGTAGACTTATTAAAAATGAAACATGTATCTGTGATGGTACAGATTCTATCACTAATGTGTATATGTACAGATGGTAGTGTAGGATGACTGTGATTGGCTGAGAGTGTAGCCACACCCACTGGCAGGTCTTAAAGGATTGCTCCTCGCCAGACCAGGTCATTCTGGACTGGTCGACCTACTTGTGATATGCTCCAGTCTTTTAGTTAATAAAAGCCTTGGTTTGGATCAACAAGTCTTTGGTTCTTTCGACGCGCATTACAGTATCATAGCGAGCCAACTAGTTTATCAAGCACAATGATTGCTGGTTGCCAATTCGCAATGGCAGGCCATTTAAGGATTTCCTTGGGAAATGAAAAAGGCAATGTCTTCCTTTGATGCTTATAAAATTATACTTTATCAAATAATGCAATGTCCATTTCTCATTACTTAAAAGAACAATCCCGTCTCTTTTGTTTACAACGCACATGGATTTCCTTTGCTTGTAAACCACAAACCTGTGGGGGCATTATTGTTGACTGAAACACCATAGAGGGTCACCTCTTATATTATGAGATTCAATGGGGGAGAAAAGGGTTTAGAAAATAGCACTAGAGGTGGTTTTCTAGAAGAAGCATCCATCTGTACTCCGGGGGTACTCCATTGGCATTGGAGTGCTAGTTGCCCCCCTGGCACTTTCCCCTGTTGCTGCAGGAAATGACACACTTGAGCACCATCTCCTTCCTCACCTCCATTTGGAGATCCAAACTGTCCTTTTAAAAATATTTTTATTGATATTTTACGATAAAAAGTTGATCAATACAATTATAAAGGTGTGCGACAAGATCAGAAAAAAGTAACAATGGTGGTCACAAGTGCAAGTTCCAAAGCATATTCAAGATAATAAAATAAAATGGAACAGAACAAAATAAAATGATGATTAAAGGATGATTTCTTAAGATACCGCATCTTGGAGATGTCCTCGACAGAGTGAAGTCTGATGCCTGTGATGTTGCAGCTGAGTTAACAAACCCTCTGGAGTTTTTGCTTGTCCTAAGCATTGGCTTCTCTGAGCCAGACGATGATGAAACCAGCCAGAATGCTTTCCATGGTACACCTGTAGAAGCTTTCGAAAGTCTTCGGTGATAAACCGAATCTTCTCAAACACCTCACAAAGTATAGCTGCTGGCAAGCCTTTTTCATGATTGCATCACAAAGGAGGCTTGAGGTGTGGTGAATGTCTGCCAAGCTGCCTGTCTCCCCTCTGGTGAGCCTTGCTGTACTAACATTGGCTGTGCATTATCTCTACTGTTAAGGACACTCCCCTTGGATATAACTGTACATGCATCTATTGTCTTTCATTATTGTACCATGAGTTTCTGCTAATAAAAGCCATGATTATTGTTTGACCACATCATGTTTTTTCAACAATTGGCACTTCATGAGGACAGATCCTCAGAGATGTTAACACTCAGGAATTTGAAGTTCTTGACCTTCTCCACTATTGAACCCTCAGTGAGGACTGGTTCGTGTTCTCCTGACTTTCCCTTGAAGTTGGCAATCATTTTGGTTTTTCTAGTGATAGATGCAAGGTTGTTGGCATGACACTGCCCAGTGAGCTGATTTATCTCCCTCCTGTACACTTCCTCATTGCAAATTGTGATTCTACCGACAATTGTGGTGTCATTCGTAAATTTGTCATGTGCTATCCCATCACGACCACTTGTAAAGTGGAGGAAAAAAATCGATTTTCCATCTGGGTATTCTCCAGGATGGCATTAACATAGACTTCTCTGGTTTCTGCTAGCCTACTCTCGATTCTCCCTCCCTGCTCTTTCCGTTTGTCTTCTTTCTCTTAGCTCTCTTCCCCACCACCAAAACAAAAAAAATTCATGATGGTTTAGGTGCACAATTAGTCCTCATGATCCAATGGATGTGTGCCACCATTCAAAGCATGGTTGATATTTATTTCCTTTTAATCCCATTTTCCAATCTTCTCTCTTCAGATGCCAGCATCCAGTGGAGGTGTTGATGTGCATGAACAGCAGTTGCACATGATATGAGGCTCTTAGTTCATTCTTGAATGTCAGACTTTGAATGAAGTTGCACTTTTAGATTCAAGGAGTACATAAAGTTATCTCCTGGTTATTGTTAATAAGTTCTTGAAGCTTTTCAATGCAGAAGAAGGGAAATGCCAAAATGTTTAATATTCTTCTTGCTTTCCCTGACTGCAGCTGAGAATAGTAGTTACTGGGTGTAGTTTGTAGATGTGACATTTACCACCAAGTTCACCTTTGGTGACTGTACCTTAACAGTTCTCATACCAAATCCAACCTTCCCTTATCGCATTAAAAAGTTATTGTACATGTTATTCATAGTAAGCTTCAGCAAGTTTGGTACGTCTAACTGCAGGGTTGTAGGGAGGAATTGTTGGCGTTTCTGGTCAAAGCACTTCAAGACTGAGAAGGATGAGTCTCAAAGGGTTTTGACTCAATGTTGTCAATGCTGTTCGATTTGGGTTTTTTTCTCTCTAACTCTTGTGTCAACAATATTAGATAAATGGGGTAAGGTGGGAAAAATTACAAATGCACTGAAGTCAAATAAGATTGAGTAATCCATCTATTCCTGAGATCTGAGTTCACAAACTTATTTCATACGCAACAGCTGAATTAACCCAGTTAGAGTTCTGCTCTGTATGGTAATACATTTTTATATGGACATGGTGTGCCTTAAAAGGTAATGAATGTTGCCATAATTATATTGACATCACAATGCACTTTGCATGCATCATAAGGTAAGTAACAGTTTGTATATATTGAATGGTATTTAGTTTTTAGTATATCTTATCTGCATTACAATGCAGGCATCACTTTCTTGAAATATATTGAACAAATGTGACCATTTTACATCCAATTTTAGATGGTACTGTATTGTTGAAGTATAATAATTGAATATCTTTATAATAGATTGAAATTGAAAAGCAAGAGAGGGACATAGTTGTGTTGGAACAAGCCATCGTAAAACTCAGATCAGTAAGTGCTGCTATGGAATTTTGCAGACATAATCAGCTTCAATTTTTGTGTGATTATCTTTTTAACAATATAACCAACAATGTTATACTGAGCTAAAATTTCAATCTAAGCTTGCTTAGTAGTTTAACTAGTCTCTATTTCCAGTTTTTTTTAAAAGAAATGAAGCCATTTGTTAAGAAGTATAAACCATATCAGACAAAGAATTGAGTCTGCATATTAATTGGTCTGACATTTCAAGTTTTATGAATTAGTGGGTTGGAATTGGGCTGGGACTTGAATCAATTAAAAATTCAAATGAATATTAGCAGTCTTGGTATTTGGCTAATATATTAAATACCTGATGTAAAGTTTTCTTCCCTCTCTCTAGGATACAGCAAAATCAAAGCAGCAACTTGAGGAAATTAGAGCAGAATTGCAGGCAAAGAATGAAGGGAGCAATGGGGCGTTAATTCAGATTGAGAATTATCATCATAATAAAGCTGAAAAAGCTTTTGATAAAGGTTCGCTGTAATTTAGAAATATTGATTAAAATGTGTTCGAGCTATCTACTTTAACCCTGAGAGTTTCAATGTAATTTAACACTTCATACATACATTTTGTTGCTTAAACTTACTAGCTGTCTTTATCATTACCGTAGATACTTAAGTAAGCGTCAATTTTTTTGCACCACTTTTTCAGCCCAAAAAAAAGTGGGGGGGGGGGTGGTGAGGTGGAAGATAGGGGTTGACTTTTACACCTGTCAAACTTTTGACCTCGGTAAGTACCTGCTTCGTTCAAGGCATCAGGAGCTTGGATTGCCAGTGGTAAGTACGCGGTTGGGGTATCGGGAACTCAGATGGGCAGACAACTGGGGCATTGGAAGCTCAATGGGCGGGCGACCATGGCAAAGATCCATGCTTGGAAGCTCAAATGGGCAAGCAACTGGATATCGACTTCAGTGGATGGGTGGTGGGAGCGAGGATCCATAGTTGGGAGCTGGGATGGGCAGGTGGCCAGGGCTAGGATCCATGGTCGGGAGTTCAATGGGTGGGGAAAAAGTGCGGGGGGGGGGAAGGGTTTTGATATTTACACAGGCCATACAAAACACCCGATTTTTTTTTAAATCCAAAGAATGGGGGGGGGTCAACTATTATACAGATTGATGATTACACAAGTATGTGTAGTTATGAGATTTCTTAATGTAATGTGAAGATCCAAAGATAGAAATACTGTTGTCTAATTTATGTTATGTGTAGAACTGATTATTTTCAGCCAAAGCAATTTGACCTCACAATGCTGGAATAAGATAAATATTTAAAGTTGACTTCCCTGATGATTGAAATCCTCTGGTGGGGGGCGGTTGGGAAATTAGATTTCATTGGATGACAGCATAATCAGGTTTAGTTTTTGAACCAATGAAGTCAAACAGACTTCCACTTATTGTTGACCTGTTTGGAGACTGAACCATTTGGGCCATAAAACCACGTTAATAAGTTAACGCTTTCAGGAGATAGAAATGGTGTAAAATGCTCCTCAGTGTACTTACTGATGGTTAAAAAGTAGGTAGTGTAAATGGATACATTATAATTATTTTGTTTTATTTCATCTGTGGCTTACTTGATACCACTCTTGCCTCTGAGTCACCTTGAAACATGTACAGAAATCTATGCTGTCAATAGTATCTCGTGGAGTTGCTTATTATGTGGGCATGTTTGACATAAAAGATCCTCTGTCAGTGTCATCAATATTCAATCCTCATTCAAAATCACATTTTTATGAAAAAGGTAACTGTTCATTATCACACATTTACTTATTGATGGTTGCTGTGTCAAGCAATTCCATTTCTATACATCAAAGAACTTTGTGATGTGTAGTTATTCAAGGGGCTGCATAAATACCAATCTCTTGTGCATTGCAGCTTCTGCTAAGAAAATATTCTCAATAACTATTGTGACAGGGTGTTTAGAGGTGGCTTGGGAGGAGTTGCTGGAGCAGCTTGCCCACGCTCAATTTACTTGCCTGCAGGACTTTTGCAGAGTGCTTTTTGCAAGAGGCAACAAAGTATCAACATACAGCTTTCCTGGGAACATGTGATCTTTGCAAATTGGACAGAATAGTTTTGCTCTCAGAGAAGGAGGGTGTGAAAACAGAGGAGACAGATATCAGTTCCAGAAGGACAAAGTTGGCAAACTGGTCAAAGGAGAAGACTGGCAGTCTGAAAGATGACCTGAAAGAAAGAGGATCATCTGGAGAACCCTGAAGGGGGAAAGTTTCATCAGCAAGACTGATTGAGAAGGAATCAGTTACGGATGTCCTGGAAAAGGAATCTCTGAAAACCAGCAAGAACCCTCCTGAGTGGTAACCATTTGCCAGTTAAGCACCAAAGCCTGGTGAACTTTGTTAATGCTAACTTCTGTGCACAGTACAAGAATTGCCTGCAACCTGTGAGATTGGACTGTGATCCAAAGGACTTTTCTAATCTTAAATATAATACTAACCTTCGCTTAGTATTAGAGGGGGGATTAAGTAATTTAGGTAGGTTATGTAAGTAGTTTAAGTAATAAGTTAAAGTTTAATTCTGTTTTCTTGTTCAATTATAATTAAAAACTACTTTTGTTTAAGTAACCTTGTGTTGTGGTGCATATCTATTGCTACTGGTTTTCGGGGTCCTCTGGACTCTGTAACACTATTAATGCAATTAATTTTTAGAGAATCTACTGGGAATAGTTTCCAGGCATCATTAGCTAATGTGTGATGTTCCTTTAAATGTTTTGAGTAGAAAATAATTCAAAATAGTTTGAATATTGTTGATTCATAATGTGAAATGATTTTGATAATGGTGTGTGCTCCTTGAGCTAGCAATCAACATTCTCTGTCAGGTTGTTAACTTTTAGTACAGGGGATTCATTTGTAATAAAACAAATGTTTCTAAATGCATTCATTCCTTAAACATTTTCAAAATGTTGATTA